>NC_080670.1:13204496-13254496 GCF_030247195.1 Topomyia yanbarensis | reverse complement strand
ATTAAACACTATCACATTTATATTGTTGTAAACCATTAGACTTCATTGAAAATTACTACGAAAATACTGCACAACACAACACAAAAATATTTGAAATGCTCCAGGCCAACTGATATTCGTTGTACTATGTTGCGTTTCGGCTTCGCCTCATCAGAAACCGACACTAACACATTGTCGGAATAGATTAGCGCCGGCTTGACGCAAATCCCTTAAAACTAAAACACACTGTGTTTCAATCAAACGACTGATCAAACGTGATGTCCCGTTCGAGCAGAAGTTCTGTTTATGCCGATGAGACAGAAGTGAAGCCGAAACTTGTCTTGGCTTAGCAGGCCTATGCGAAAGCACTATGCTATATTTCACCCTAAGGAGGAAAATTTGGTAAAAACCAAAATTTCTCACAAGGCCTGCTAAGCCAAGACAAGTTTCGGCTTCACTTGTGTCTCATCGGCATAAACAGAACTTCTGCTCGAACGGGACATCACGTTTGATCAGTCGTTTGATTGAAACACAGTGTGTTTTAGTTTTAAGGGATTTGCGTCAAGCCGGCGCTAATCTATTCCGACAATGTGTTAGTGTCGGTTTCTGATGAGGCGAAGCCGAAACGCAACATAGTATGAAATAAGGATTCGTGCCCTCCTGTACAAAGACCGGTTTTTACCAACAAATTTTCACCCTAGTGAGAAATTTTGGTTTTTACCAAATTTTCCTCCTTAGGGTGAAATATAGCATAGTGATATTCGTTGGTTTTCATCAATGATGACTGTCACTGATATAATTACATGACCTGAAATATGTTTATTTAATTTAGGGAACTTGCTCATAAAACATTCTTATAAGCTCCTAAAAAATGACCCCCTCCCCTCTCGCTGCCAGTACTATCATTGTAAACATTAGAAAACGCCTATAACTATCGCAACACTGTCGCCGTTAAAATTTGTTACGATATTTCAAATAATAAAAAATACTATTCCGAACAAAAGTTATATAAAAGACACACACGGTCCATAAAATAGCTAAAATCACCTTGCGAGTCATGCATATCAGAAGCATCCGAGGATGCGCAACATTGTTAAAAAATAGCTTTCTGCGGTTTGTGGCCCACCAGAATCCAACATGGCGGATGTAATCAGAAAAGCAATTTCAAATTGAAACGACCAACCGACCAACTTCACGATGGACTTCAGTTCGAACGAAGTAGGCGTATAAAGGCTGGAGGAAAATGATTTTTCTGCCGCTGATACACGGGCTAAATGGGAAACAGGGCTGACTGGAGTGAAATTTGTATTATTAAATGTAATTTCGTTTGGGCCGAAAACGAATCGCGAGACCTGTCGTAATCGATGCTTGATGCTATTGCTGCAATATGCACTACTCGTTCGTGCAGAGCGATTTCCGCGGCTTTGAGCTGTGGGTCCAAATGAAAATGATAGATGTTTGATTCGTTGCTGTCGTGGTTGGAGAAGCAGCAGCGGAGGAGGAGGAGGACGGCTGGCGGTAATTTGATGGTTAAACTTTTGTGTTTACCGGAGAGTATTTTATTTTCCGATAAATGATAGATTACGGTTCCAATGGACGCCGTCCGACATCGCTTGGACTGATATCAAGAGATAATATTCGTCTTCTGGGAACCCGAGTGTTACGGGCATAAAATGTGAACGATCAAAGTAGTTCATCCCAAATCGTAAAATACACCCAAAGAATGAGGTCTCTCTAATTAGAATAATTCGCCGATTTTTACCAGAGAACAGTGAACTGTTGCGGTCTGATGTTTGCTTCTGTAACCTTACGCAGTTGTCTTTTTTGTTTCGAGAAAGCAGCAATTCTCATATCCAATTTATGTCTTTTTATTTTTAATATGAAACGAGATCGTTTCGTTTAGTGCGAGAATATTTAACAACATCCTAAGAAAATGATGTTTCTGAATCGGCATCCGGTGTGTAATCCGTGTTGATTGAATCTGGGATTTTTAGTGGTGATTGCAATAATCTATCCTGACCGCGGATAATGAGTTAAGAGCTTGGTGAGACCATATAAATAATATTATTGTTTTATTCCCCTATTTACTCTTAACTGAAAAAATACTCAATCTTGAAGTATCGTTCAATGAAGTAAATTGAACTAAACGGCAGTTTCCTTTAACAAAGGTGATATTTACTATATTTCTCCTTAGTGGAGAAGAACTATGGAGAACATCGTTTAAAACCACATTTGCGCATTAAGGGTACAAAACCTATAACTAAATTATTTTTTTTTATTATTCATTTATTTGGGTTTTAACCTACTGGTCATTCGCCCATGAGATCAAAAAAAAAAATAAATATACAAAACGTAAGGATTCCATTTTGATTCCGTTTGTTTGGGACCATTTTCATATTTTGCTAGCGGTGAGGTCGGCAAGTGCTGAGTTGGCCTGGGCCGTGGGAGGCCTCTCCAGCACATCGTGGTGCTTGGCAGAGGAATCACACGGAGTGGAGGGCGCTCTGGAATGGTGGGGGATTCCCCGGTTTCCGGTGCTGTGTGGCGTGTGTCTCGTGGTATTGGGCCATGGGCGTTCTCTCCAACGCCGAGGCGGTGTGGCAGAGGGCCCATCTTCTAGGTGCTGTATGGGGTTGTTGTAGTTGTGTTGGGCTATGGGCGACCTCTCCGACGCCAAGGTAAACTAAATTATTTATGGAACTTGCGTTTCGACTTCGTCTCATCAGAACCCGACTCTAACTTAGTGACAGGACTAAGCTAGCACCGAGTTGGTGGGTAGCTCCAAAATCGAAAACACTATTTTTGTTTCCGTGCAAACCCCTAGTCCAGCGTGATGTCCCGCGTGAAAAGGAGTTCTTATTAACGGAGAAATATAGCAAGCTAAACCAAGTTTCGACTTCATTAATTCTCATCTGCTTAATCGGAACTCCTTTTTGCGCGGGACATCATGAAAGAATAGGAGTTTTTTTTTTTTTTTTTTTTTTTTTTTTTTTTTTTTTTTTTTTTAAATAGTAAAATAGTTTTAGTTGTCAAGTTATTTACAATTCAGTCCTATTATACATTTAGATTTCTATATCGAGGTAATAATTCATATCAGCAATATTAATTCCGTCGTTACTTGCGTTAACATAGCATATGTAATTAATAAAATTTTTTAGAATTTCTACTCTTTTTGCTTTTACTAGCCCTCTTAGTGATGGTCTTACTAGATCCTCGAATGACAGGCGTCTCCATCCGTTTGTGATACCTGTTAACCTCTGTTGTAGAACCGTCCAAGCCGGCATCACACGAGCACAGGTACTAAACTTGTGGCTGAGAGTCTCCTCCGATTGGTTGCGACAGTATGTGCAGTTTCCATCTGAAGTACGCTGCATCACGAACATCAGTTTGCGGTGCTCGATCTTCTCGTTTACCAACAAATATAGTTTCGATCTTTGCGCTGAGGAAAGTTGTTTTGCTGCTATATTTCGCCAGGTCTGGGGCCAGTTGTTTTCCGGATTTCGTCGTTCCACTCTTGGCAAGTCAGTTTGTTCGATGAAGTATTGGTGAATTCGATCGGTGGAGGGGTTTTGTTGGATTTGCTGGGGGATTTGAGCTAAATGGGAAAGGATTATTTTAATGTCGGGAAGATCTGCGGGTATTACTGGGCGAGGATTTGCATGAAGTAGGGATCTGTAGTAAGGAAGGGATCCGATCTCACGTAAATGTCGATTTATCGCAAGTGATTTACATTTCAGCGCTGGTATTTGCAGTTTTAAGCCTCCTTCGTCTCTACTGCGGGCCAGCTGCATAATTGGGACGCGGGCGACCATTCCTCTCCAGAGAAATCTGCCCATCAGCGATGTAATTTTTGCTATGTGCACTGTAAATGGTGGCAGTATGGATGACATGTACCATATCCTGGAAGTGCCGAACGTATTCAACATGATGATTTTTTGTTGAAGTGTCAGCTGACGCGAAGAGTGCAGCCACATTTGTTGAGTGAATTTCCCTACAATTGCATCCCAATTTATCGTCGTCATCTGCCGTATCGAGTTTGTGAATACAACACCCAGAATTTTAACAGCATTGGTTGATTGTATCCACGTGTTGTTAATTTCATTGCCTCCCCAGACTCCAACGTCAACGGCAATCGACTTTCGCTCATTCAGTTTGGCACCGGCAGCTATTTCGAAGCGAGCAAATAGCCCTCTAATCGCCTCGATCTGCTCGTTCGATGTCACGATCACGCTAATGTCGTCTGCATATGCTACCAGCAAATCGTAACCGCATACTGCTTCAAGCCTGCTTATTAGTGGGTGCAATTGCAACACAAATAAGTGCATTGAAATCGGATCTCCTTGTCTAACTGAGCGTTGTATTTCGAACGAGCGCGACAGATGGCCATTAATAAGCAGCCGCGATGTGGCTCGACTGGCGATCTCCGATAATATATGAATGAGATTCTCATTGATGCCAAGCGAGCGCATGGTTGCGAAGAGGAAAGAGTGTCTTACTCTATCGAAAGCGTGGTCCAGATCGAAGCTGATGAGTTTACCAGCGCGACGACGGTGGCGCAAATCAGCAATTCGATCTTTGAGAGCGAGAGTGGCTTGAAAAATGTTTCGCTCTGAGTTCGAACATTTCTGCCCTTCGCTCAGAATATGGTGGGCCTTCATCACCTTGTCTAATCGTGTTTTTAATATACGGGAGAACAACTTGTAGTCACTGTTGAGAAGCGATATCGGGCGATACGATCGGGCTGTGTTGTCTCCTCCTCTCTTTTTAACCAACACGATAATGCCTTCTACGAAAGCAGCAGGTAGATTGCCGCTGAGTGCTTCATTCAGCAATAAATTTATTTCTCGATGGATGACATCGAACGTGCGGTGGTAGAACTCCCTTGGGATCCCATCACAGCCAGCTGATTTTCTGGGTGCGCTTTCTCGTATTGCAGCTAGAATTTCTGCTGTGGTGATCTCGCTCATGCAAGCCTCGTTCAGTGGGTCGTTTGGTGGGACGACTCTCTCTGAGACAAAATTATTTTCGTTTCGTTCACTTGCTTCTTCAGTATAGAGACTCGAGAAGTAGTCGGTTATATGCGCCTCGATTGCATGTGGCTCTCGGATGATTTCGTCCCGCTCTGTCTGTAGCTGTGTGATGACGGTTTTTTTTCTTCGCCTCTCTCCCAGCTGAAATATCGATATTGGTTCGCCCGCCACGTAAGTTTCATTTATCCTCATGAACGTGTGCGAGAAGTTCCGTTGGAGCGACAGCATTTCACCTTTCAGTCGGTTGATGGTGGGTAGCATTTCTGGATGTTGGTAGTACCCGTCGTACGCTAACCGTAGCTCAGTATATAATCGTTGGTGTTCGCTGTGAAAATCCTCGAAAACTTCACGAGATTTCCATTTGAAAAATGATTTTATCTTTGGCTTAGCGTATTCCAACCACCATTGCATCCAGGAGCGGTAGTTCCTGCGTTGTCTAGTCCAGTATTGCCATTTAAATTGGAATTCAGCAACATTCTCGTCTGTCAAGAGGTGGGGCCGGAGGGACCAATAACCGCGCCCGTGTTCCCGTCCCAGGGAAGGAAGGCAGAGTCGAAGTGTTACTGCTTTATGGTCGGTGAATGAGCAGACGTGTGTGTGCGCTGTTCGCAGGTTTTCTTGAAGCCCACTGCTGACGTATATGCGATCGAGTCGAGATCGCGCGTTCCTATTGACGAATGTGAACCCTTCATCGCGTGGGCATAGCTTTTCCCAGACATCGTGTAGTTGTAGTTGTTGTACGGCTGTTCTTAGTGCGGGACTAGCATTAGGGCTGCTAGAGTCGCACGGTCGAAGTACACAATTGAAGTCACCCGCAAGAAGTAAATGCTGTGTGCGGTGTCGGAGATAATATGCCATTGTTTCATTGAAAAAATCCTCCCGGGCAGCGCGTTGTGAGGAACCAGAGGGAGCGTAAACATTGCAGATTGTTGTGTCTTGCACTCTCAATGCAATGAGTCGCCCATTCAAACTTCGCTCGACGTGAGAGACTTGGATGTGTTCCTTCAGAGCAATAGCGGTGCCTCTTCTCATGTGGTCTACATTGCAGTAAACGGCGAAGCCAGGCAATGAGAGCTGTTCGTTCTCCACTTCTTGCAGACACACGATATCGAGTTCTTGGCTACTGATGAAGGTTCGGAGAGCGTTTATTTTCGTGGGATTTGTTATCGTACCGATGTTGATGGAAGCGACGTTGTAGGTTGCCATTATAGTTGCTCATGCTCCATTTCATCGTCTTCGCTATCCCGACGTGGCTTTTTGCCCGGCTGTCGGTTTCGCGTTCGTCGGCTATTTGTAGATGTGTAGGACTCGTCGGTTTCGTTTCCATTGCTACTCTTGCTTTGTGCGCGTGTCGTAATAGTGGGTCTTTTAAACAGCTCAGCTGCAACCGTGCTGGTGTTAAGTGGTTCGTCAGTTTGCGGTGGTACTCGTTGCGATGACGTCGGTCTTTGCATTTGTAGAGGTTCTAGGCATGAGGCAGCTACAATCTCTGCAGGCTGGCTGCTACTGTGCGCTGTCATACCGGCAGCCTTAGGCAGTTCTGGAAATGTCTTTGGTGTAAGAGGTGGTGGTGCCGATAAACTTGGTACGGCCAGTCGCTTGTTAACTGACTTTTTGCCAGCCGAACTTTTCGGTTGCGGTTGTGGCACGTTTTGTTTTGCCACGTTTGCGTAGCTCTTTTGAACCAGCAGTTTCTTGTTTTGGACACAAGATATGCCTGTGTGTGATTGCTCTTTACAGTGTCGGCAGGATTGCAGCTGTCCTTTGTACACAACGAACGCTTGCTCTCCATCGATAGTGACCCACGAGTCGATGTTCCGTTTTATAATCATCCGGGCCGACCAGATGCCGAGTGGTATTCCACCGAATTCAAAACCTTCACCCCATGTCAACTCACGAATCGTTAGTACATCACCGTACGTGCTCAAAAAAGCAGTAATCTTCTCTTCGCTCACATCTTCGGGAAGGTCAAACACTTTCACTTCAACACTTCCATCTTCCATGGTTATTCGAAGTTTGTGCTTCTTCCCGTCTAACTCCACTTCGTGTTTCTCGTCGTGTTCGTCCACCACTTTTTGTGCTAGCGCCAGATCACTGACCTTAACGAAAGCACAAGCTCCACCTCGATGGCACTGTAGTCTTTTGACATCTTCCTTTTTCAGGCCCAGCACTGTACGGCAAAACGAATGCACTTTTTCGAATGACGGCTTCACTGGAAAGCTCGAATAGTCTATTTTAATAGTGTTTTCTCGCCTCATCGCGGACCCTGAACACGCGACGCGGCACAGATAACTCGGGAAAAAGAAATCAATTTAATTTTTCTACGGTTCGACCTTCTATCAGCGTAATCGGAGAAATACGTCCGTTCGGTGTAAAAGAGAACCGATAACTGTTGCTCAGAAACACAAATAGTGTTTTGTTTTTCGGAACTAACATCAATCCGGCGCTAGCTTAGTCCTATCACTAAGTTAGTGTCGGATTCTGATGATACGAGGTCGAAAAAGGAAAATTCCATGACTAATGCAAAAACAACTTGAAAGATCTAGACCCAAGGATATTTCGCTTGGTTTTTGACAACAATACTGAGTGCAGGTCATAACACAAAAATACTTAAATAATTGGAGTTTGTAGAACCTTTTCTGTGCGGGCTTAGTCAGTTTTCCCCGGGAGGAGAAATCGCGCTCTTTCACAGTAGGAAAATGTCAACAGACTCCTACCCATCACGAAACCGATTCAAAAGTGCAATAATCCGTGACGCGAAAACTATTATTGATTCAAACCCTAACCTAGAAATTTGATACAAAGATACAGATACAGAGATAAATGCAACATTAAAAATAGTTGGGAACAGCTCATTTGATTCTTAACGAGAAATATAGGTACAAAACAATAAAAACATAAAAACAATCGTGAGATACGGTTCATTGGAGGCGATGCGGTTGAGCTGGTTTTTAGCAGTGAAACGTGCTTATTGGATGAATATGCAGACAGTGATAATGTTCCGGTCTACTGATTGATGCACTACAATGGATAGTTGAATCGATTTATTTATAACACGAGAAGGTAGCATAATTTACAAGCTGGCAATAATAACAATGTCGTGCTGATCCCGAGCAAACCGGAAAGCCTATGATAATGGTTCAAAGTCACACCCATTGCTTGATGTATTGATTGTGTTGTCCATAGGATCGTTTTGTAAAAATACCCTCCGTGATTCGGAAGATCCCACAGACCATTTAAATGGTCTTTTTAATGGGTAATACGGTTATTGACACCATAGAAATAAGCTCAGGAAACGAATTTCTTACACTGTGCAAACAAAAAATTTAATGTTTCCAAATGTAAGTCAACGGTTTTGGTATTCTTTAGTTGCTGGAGATGAAATGTGCGGTGCTCTGATGGACAATGATTAGAGTAGCACAAATCAATCTCCAGCATTACCGTAAAGGAATTATAAATGTATTTCACCTTCGGCGCGATGGATAAACATCCATAACTTTGGTTTAGGAAACGAAACACCAGGAAAAAAAACTGTCTCTGTCCTCGTTGCCGTCACTAAAAACGATATGATTAATCCTCGTGAAATGCCTCGTGCATGCTTACATGGTCCTGCCTAGCAGTGTTTTTCCGTTCTAAGTTTATAACTGATAATTTACTCTACAATATCTATCCATCTTTCGAACTTCATTTCTTCCGTCTTATTCAATGATTTTTGCCGAAAACTATCGATATCGAAAATCGATACAGTAGAATTTTAAGCGTCAATTAACACATTAAAGCATACCAATGTTTTAAGCGCACGTTTTATATATAAGCTCACAACTCGCGATATTGGTGGTGTCAATCTAATTGTTAATAGCGTAAGCAAGATATACGTCAATTTAAAAATCATCGTCGAACGCTGGACCTGATGGTATTCCATCCATAGTACTGAAAAACTGCTCAATTAGTATTCTCGTACCATTTGCAATGCTCTTCAATACCTCTCTACAATCTGCGTTCTCCGTTTCGTGGAAAAATCGTATATCTTTCCAGTTTTCAAAAAGAAGATTAAATCCGATATTTCAAATTACGGCCGAATTGCTGCATTATGTGCTATGTCTAAACTGTTTGAGTTAATAGTGCTCGATTTTACCGCCAATAATTGCTCGAACTACATATCAGAAACTCAACACGGCTTTATGCCTAATCGATCAACTTTCACGAATCTAGTATACTACACTTCTTTCATTTTGTAATCACTACAAGTACGTCAACAGGTCGGCTATATCTACACCGATTTCACCGAAGCTTTCAACAAAATTAACCATCAAATAACTGTAGCATAACTGAATAGGCTCGGTTTCAGTGGTTCTTTTCTGGATTGGCTTCGGTCATATTTGACTGGTCGTGAAACGACAGTAAAAATTGGAGACCATACTACATCTCCTTCCGCAGTCAGCTCTGGTGTTCCTCAGGGCAGTCATCTAGGACCCTTCATATTTCTGCTCTATCTTAATGATTTAAACTTTGCAATAGACTGCTTAAAGCTATCTTTTGCTGATGTCTGCAAACTATACCACCTAGTTAAAAACCTTGAAGATGCAGAATTCCTACAGAAACAGTCACATATGAGTACAACATTTACAGCTTAGGAGTTATATGACATCCCAAACTCCGCTTTAAGGATCATATAGAATATGTTATTACCAAGGCCTCATATATTTTATTATTAATTTTTCGCGTTACTGAACATTTCGTCGATGTGAATTGCTTAAAGGCGCTGTATTGTGCCTTAGTTCGCTCCACTCTCGAATATGATGCTGTTGTTTGGTCATCTCATTACCAAATTGACATCCAGCGCATAGAAGCCATTCAGCGTAAAGTTGTTCGCTTTGCTCTTCGTACTTTACCTTGAAGGGACCCGCTAAACCTCCCAAGCTAATCAGGAGTGCGCTGTCTTCTTATCGACCTTGATCTGCTGTCAGTTCGTCGAGATGTTTCAAAAGCAGTTTTCATTGCTGATCTAATTCAATCAAGAATTGACTGCCGAGCTCTTCTTCAGCTTGTGGATTTTGACATCCGCCGTCGTAGTCTTAGATCTCATCAATTTTTGCGAATTCCTCGTGCCAGAATCATTTACGCGTACAATGAACCATTCATCAGTATGTGTCGTCTATTTAATCGTTGTTCCAATGTTTTCGATTATCATCTCTCTCGCGATGTCTTGAAACGATTGATGCGACGATCTTTGTATTAGTAGCATGTATCATTTGGATATTGGTCATCTGTTGGTGCAAAAGATGAGGAGGTTTTATGCCTTCTGGAGAGCGAGTTTGAAAGAATCGCAGCTCCAGGAGGATTTTCCCTGCTCCCAAAATAAATAATCACGACACCAAAAGATAGAGAAATAAGAATTAAAAATATATCAAAATTAAATGAAAAATAGACAAAATTAAATTAACAGACAAATAAAAAAACGAAAATGTACACTTAATGAAAAATAAAAAATGGAAGATTAGAAACTTTAGAAAAATAAAAATTGAAAGGTTGGAAAGAATGAAAAAATGAAAATAAGCATTTAAAAAGAACAGAACGTTCAAAACTGTGCTACTACTTTTGGGTTTACTACCAAGAATCGATATAGAGTAGCTTAGCAATTTTTGAAAACAAAACTAATACTGTTCTAACATAACTCAATTTGCTCGCTTACCAAAATTTCCAACGTACCCTCACCTTTCCAGTATGCGCAAACCCAGTTGAGTCTACCCGTGCTTTCGAAATACCTACAGAAGCATGTTATCAGATGTCTTAGTGATAAAAAGCGCATCAAGTGTATCGTATATAATACACCCGAAATATGAAACGCGTTTACCAATACGCTCATTGCCTTACATACCTACAAACTGCCGTAATCATTTTGGCATGAGAATTCCCCCCATATCGTCAAGCTGACGTACACACAAACACAAAAATTATTTTGTCCCAACGCAAACCCACAAGCAGCGCACACACGTCACACCGTGCAGTGTTGAACTCAATCCCAAACCACCCTACCCACCCACCTTGTAAATCATCGTGTGTACACGACTCGCACCTGTCGCATTCCTATACTCGTACATGTATGAAAAGTTTCAACTCGCACAGCAGCGTGAAGAGTACACGATACACTTTGCATACAGCGAGCAAACGGGTGCAAGACGTACTGACTCCCGAACAGTTCGTACACGGTTTAACTGTTAATGCCGAAAATCTATAGCGTCTATCGCTTATTGTACCATTCGAACGTAGTAGTCATGATGTTGCTCGTTTGGCATGCGAACAACAAATGATTCAAGCAGAGGCGCGGCACCTACATCTATAACATCTCGTATATGATTGAATCACTTATGTGCTTCCTATTGACGGTTCTACCTGAAAAAGTTGCTTCGTGAATGATAATTTCCCATTATTTTGTAAACTTTTCGATTTTTTCAGATTTCCAATGCACTACTTTTGTTGCACAGATATTAAATTATTAGCAATATTTAAGTTCTGACTCGTCTGGTGTATTAATGTTCAAAATCCATCTGGTAATAGCGAGCAAACCTTACTTAGTTTCGTTAAATAGCAGATATTTTAGAGTTTAGAATGACACCCAGGCCCAAAGAGTGGAGTAAGACAAAATTAAACCAAAAATTGTAAAGAATTCAATTAAAATTAATTAAAATTAAAAATTAAAACTTAAAAATAAAGATATTTAAAAAAGTAAGAAATGATTCCACTTTTCAAACACTTCGAGAATAGTTTGAAGAAGGTTCTCACTTTTCGTCTTACAACAGGATGGATACAAAGATCGAAGAAACGTAAAAAAGCCTTATCGGATTATGATTGCGCTTGTCTCGTGGAACGGGGTAAATAATATAGTATTCAAATAATTAAAGTGGCATCAAATTTTTACTGTTCTACTGACATCTATATTCTCCTTTATATTCCCTATCCAAAAAGTTAGTGTCAAATACTGATGAGACTTTTAACCCTCTTAAGACTTCCGTTTAAATCCACTATAATAATTGTTTTATTGTTGCCTAACATTAGACTTTGCTCGAAGACTTTACGTCAAAGACGAATGCAATTCCAAATACAATCGGTTTTCTTTTCACCAGCTCAGCTTCTTCTGCATCATATTTATTTCAATGAGTTTTTATCACGTTTCACGACCAAACTACTAAATGACATTATTCATTGATCTATGTGAGTGTTTTGTTATTAGGTCTCTTTCCAACAAACGCCAACTTTATGTCCACCATCAATAATTTACCTGGCGAATTATTGTTATTGCGATTGGCATTTTATTGCAATGGTTATCTGTTTTTCCCGCACCTCTTCTGAAGCAGCCCAGCCAGCAATACATTCTCGTCGAACCGAATGAAAGGGAGCAATACCGTTTTTCGGCTCACGAATTCATTTTCCCACCCCTCCCCACTTCCCTGTCCAAGCAAGCTCTTCAGCAATCAACGAGACTGAGGCAATTTATAATTAATTTGAGAAATGAATGTAAAATTCATGCGCCTTTACTCTCTCGCACTGCCTTCGCCCTCGGCGAAGGGAAAAAGCGGAAACAAAATTAAACTTATATCATTCTTCATTTGACGTAATACCTTTTTACAGATTCATTTACAGCCATTTTTATTTGCTTGTACGATCACCAACACCAACCAACTGGCGGCACTTGGTGGCGGTGAGGTGAACTAACATCAGCGTGGTAGAAGCAAATTTGCATTCCAGAACACGCACACAGCTGTGATCCAACTCGGATCACAGTCTGTGTGAGTGCGTTCAGGGGAAAAACACACCCGGCACTTTCGAATGCAATTTTCCACCACGACTTTTATATTTGTGTTGGTACATATAGTTAGTCTGCGATCCCCGCAGTCCCGAAAGCACCAACAGAAACATCCCATTATAGTCTCCGAATCACAATCGTTAATATTTAAATCGTAATTGAATACATTTTTTCATCGTCTTCCAGAGTGATCAAATTAAAGAAAATATACTTTTATGCAATAAAATAAAATGAGTTTTTTCTTCGTTTCGTTTCGTTCAGCTGCTCCGTGTACAGTCACGCCTTAACCGTGGATAAGACGGTCAATCGGCAAACAAAGCAGGCCGCGGAAAAGCAATTTTCTAGAAAATTGCTGAGAATTGCTACATTGTGGCACAAGAAGAATGATTTGTTGTTGCTTTCTGACAAATCATCGAAGGTGGCGAGGCGCGAGCGAGGTGAAAAACCACAAACTGATGGTGATCTTTGGAAATAACAATTTGAGCAGAACAAGAAACAAAAAGACAGTTTTCGATTCAGTGACGATCAAACCCAATCGAAACAAATGGTGATTGCTTGGCTTAATGTGATATTCATAATTTGCGAGAAATCATCAGACACGGAACAAGTACGACAATTTGAACACAAAAGGGAATTGGATTTTACGATCCGGTATAAATTGGCTATTTTTGTCCATTACGGGTGGGAAAGAAACCTGATAAAAAATCTTTTCCGTATAATTTTTCTTGTTTCATGCAAACCCCAAAAATTTCAAGAATACCAACAGAAATTTTGGTGCAGAGTTTTTAGTTCTTTCTTTGAATATTTTGGAATATTGAAATAATTGCAGTCCGGTGGATACAAACCAAATTTTAATTTTTTCATCTGCGATTAGTATATGACCAAACGAACTGCAGTAGGCGATTTGTCTTATTTTATATATTTGTGAGACCTGATATTAAAAAAAAATCAAAATGATCATTGAAGATCTGCGAAAAATATCGCTCTCGCTAGAATAATCTTTGAAATACATGCCTCTACAATATAAATCACAAGGCACTATCATAACACAGACAACGCTGTGCACATACCAAGAACAAATTCCTACGTATCAGTTCCAAATAAACTAATTCAAACCATGTTTAGATGGAGATTGTCAAATCCAATTTTAGCACAAAATTTTAATTCAAATTAAAATCGCGCTACATCTTCTGCTCCAGTTTAAAATCTTACTCCGAATCCATCTCTAAATCTGAAACTAAATTCAAAAATACCCTCAATTGAAATTCGTATACAAATCTCAATTCGTAACCAAACCCGATCCCACTTACAAGCAAATTATAATCGAGATAGAAATACGCTCAGAATAGAAAACGAAAATTGATATATAACACGAGAAATCGTAATCCGACAAGAACGGAGAAAACTGTAAATAAGAATAATCTAGAAGTTGAGAAAAAGCAAAATTAAAGCTGGTTCCACCCAAAAATTTGTTATATTAGGAAAACTGAAGAAATTAAAAGTTAACTTGAGAAATAGAGAAAATTGAGGGAAAAAGGATATCATAAAAAAGAAGATATGACCAATAATAAAGTGAATATATGATAAAATGATAAATTGCTAAAATGTTAAAATATATTATAAGTAAAGAAACAGAGAAAAGAATAAGAAAAAGGAGAATATCAGAAAATAGAAAAATAAGCAAAAGAGAAAATATGAAAATAAGAAAAGAAAATATGAAAAATGACATTAACAAGAACAACAAGAAGCAAACTGTTAGCTGATACTATAATAAGAAAATAAAAGAATAAAAAATAAGAAAATAAGGAAAAGAAGCTAAGTATGTAAGAATATAAAGAAATGAGTGAATTAGAACATTAGAAAATAATGAAATACAGTATATAATAAAATGCGAAAAATAGGAAATAAGAAACTTAAAAATAGTAAAATAACAAAATAAATAAAGAAAACCACTATCGAAAGACAAGCGAAATCCAGGAAAATAAGTAAATTGGAAAACACGAAAATAAGAAAGTATAAAAATAAGAGAATATAGAAAAACAAAGAGAAAAAAATGAAAACAAGAATATACTTGTCTGACGGGAGTAAGAAAAATGAGAGCACTAAAGGTTAAGAAAATAGAAAAATTAAATAAGAAGACAAGTGAAAGAAAATCAGAAACTGACGATGAGAAAACATGAAAAATAGAAAATAAGAAAATAAAAAAAGAACAAATCCACAAAATGAGAAAATAATAATGCAATAAGAAAATATTGAAATAAAAACATAAGAATATAAAAAACTAAGAAAATAGAAAACTAAGCCAATGTGATAATTTACAATAAAAAACAATAAGAATTTAAGAATCAAATGTCAGACGAAAATGAGAACTAAGAACTAAGAAAATAAAAATCAAAATACGAAAACAAGAAGATGAGAAAATAAGAAATTAACGATAAGTAAATACGAAAATAAAAGAAAAGAAAATAAGATTTTAAAAAAATCAGCAAATAAGAGACAAAGAAAAAAGAACAACGAAATAAGAAAATATGAAACGAGAAAATATAAAATTTGACAAACTATGAGAAAATAAACAGTAAAATCGAAAAAAGAAAAAACGATAAAGTAGAAAATAAGAAAATAGAAAAATACAAAAAACTAAACAATGAGACTGAAAAATTACAATAAGAAAATAAAATAGAATAAGGAACACGGTAAAATAAGTCATTACGCAAACAAGTGAATGAAAAATAGGAAACTAAGTAGATACGAATATAGGAAAACAAGAAAATATGAAAATAAGAATAAACGAAAATAGGAAAATTCGAGAATAAGAAAATGGCAAAATAATTGACACTATAAAAATTAGAAAAATACCGTAAGAGAGAATAAAAAAATAAGAAAGCTAGTAAACGAGAAAATATGACAATAATACTGTAAAAGATATGAAAGCAAGATAAAAAGTATTTCTTTTTTTCTTATTCTGTTAATAGAAAAAATAAGAATATAAAATAGTAAAATAAATTAATAAGAGAAAAAATCAGAAAATTAAAACACAAGAAAATTGTAAAAAAAAAGTTAGTACACATGGCATCAGACATGTCAGCCAACATGACATAATAACAAATCAACTGCATAAAAAATAACAATATAACATACTTAAAATAGATCAAATAACAAGTTAGCAAAATTTGTAACATTAAAAAAGTTAAATTAAAACAAGACAAATTTAAGAAATAAAAATATAAAAACAATTAAAAAATGAGAAAAACGAAAATGAAAAAAAATTAAAACATATTGATGAACTGGAAATCTACAAAAATAAAAACGAAAGAAATTAAAAATTTAAACGAGCAGAGAAAATTCAAAAAAAAAATGCTGAATAAAAATAAAAATTGAACCAAATATTTAAAAAAAATATTTTTGAAACTAAATCCTGGAATATTAAAAAAAAACAAAGCTAGAAATAGAAAAATAAAAATAAATAAATGAAGAATTACTAATATTGAAATAAACGTGTTAGTAAATTGAAAATTGAAGAATACAGGGCAATATTTAGCGTAAAATAGACAAATGAATAATAAAAAATAAAGAAAGAAATAAAATTAAATCGAACTTTTATATAAAAATGAAAATATTTAAGAATGTAAAATTAAATAATCAAATAATAAAAAAATTAAATATTCATATAAGAATGAGGAAAAAAGACAAATGAGTAAATGAACAGATGATTGGATTAAAGAATACAATGCGAAATTAATGAAAAAATACTGAAATTTGGAAAAATTACAGCATCCAATTAAACATACGAATAGAAGAATTAAATAAGTAAATAATGTTTTAAGTAAATCAAAAATAAGAAAAGATTGTAATTAAATCAATAAGAAAATCAAAACAGTAAAAAATTGTGATCTAAAAAATAATGAAATACCAGTATAAGAAATAAGGGTGTAGTAACAGGAAAATAAAATTAAAATAAAGAAATAAAACATATTAGAAGAATAAAAAAAGGGTGAAATTAATAAATTTAAATTAAAAACCTGTTTTAATCCACCTAGCGGTGCAATTGTGCCTTTCTCATTTTTCTAAACTATGGCACGGAGGCTTTTTATGTTCAACATAATTGTGGAAAGGTCCATTACATTCTTAGTACACTTTGCACTTATACACAATGGCATGCCAGCCACGAACTTGATGAGTTACGTGTCGATGGTGAAACACTTGAAACAAAAAAATATCATACTTCATTAGCCTAATCAGCTCTAGATCAAGGTTATCTGATTGCTAACTCATTTTGTCATGCGGGGGTGGGTATGTGAGGAGGGCGAAAGTCCCATGAACGAATGACTCCCCAGCTTAAATTGGTATGCTTTGTGATATAGTGGTGGTTTAAAGATGATGGGGTTGAAAGGGAGGGATATGAGGGCTGGATGGGGTGGTGGTCTGAGGGGTGATTTAAGGAGATTTTTAAGGGAGGGGAGTGAACAATAGAGGGGGGGTGTAACCCCTCTCCGTAAACCATCAACTACGCCCCTGTTAAAAGCCTTATGCGAGTCGAAAAAAAAGATTAGGTTGACGTTTTTCAGAGTGATTGCATAACCTTTCTATATGAGAAAGGCAAAAATGTGTCAAAATCCAAAAAAGGGAATCGTCGTCAAATTTTTTTTCGAGTTTGCATCAAATCTCGACGTTTGCACCTTGAACACATTTAGCATAAAAAATAAAAATTCTATTTTTAACTTTTCCTATAGTTTATATGAGAAATTTCTGTGTGGCCGCACTCTGAAACCCGTAATTCCGGAACCAGAGTTCCGATCGATCCAAAATTCAATAGCAGCCGATGGGAAGGTTGCACCTTTCATTTGAGACTAAGTTTGGGCAAATCGGTCCAGCCATCTCTGAGAAAAATGAGTGACATTATTTGACACATACGCACATACACACATACACACACACATACAGACTTTTTCCGATCTCGACGAACTGAGTCGAATGGAATATGACACTCGGCCCTCCGGGCCGGGATTAAGTTGACATTTTTCAGAGTGATTGCATAACCTTTCTATATGAGAAAGGCAAAATAGAAAAATTCAGGAAGTTAAAAAAACGAAAATTAACTTAGGAAACAGAAATAAAAAAATAGGAAGAATGAATATAATGAATTTAGAACTTTAAGCCAGAAAATGTTAAAAACGGTGAAATGCTTAGCATTAAAGAATCAAATTATTTAATGCTAAGAACTTGAAATATTCAAAAAACTAAATGCTCATCCATTAGAAAATTTAATTAAAACGCAGGAATAAATGAAATAAATGAGTAAATAAAGAATAGAAAATAAGTAAAAAAATCGGAAAAGAAGAATAATTAAATAAAATTAAATGAAAATATATAAAAACTGAAAATTGAAAAATACAAACTAAAGCAATAAAATTTAAAAAAAATGAAAGAAATAATTAATTTAGAATAGAATTTTTAAGTTCAAAAATGAAAAAATCACAAAAAAAAATAACATAAAGCTATATTGAAAAATTAAAGATTCATGCATTAAAAAATTTGAATTATTTTAAAATTTGAACACGATTAAATTAAAAAGTAAGATATTGAACAATTATAAAATTAAACAATCACAAAATTAAAAGAATAGAAAAGATAGCGAGTTTATTAATTAGGCATTAAAACATTTAAAAAATTGAGAAAAACAACTCGAGGAACTGAAAAGTTAGAGTTATCAAAAATTCCAAAAATTAAGCACCAAAAATTCAGTATTTAAAAACACCTGACACACCTTGGAATTAAAAAGTTTGGAAATCGAAATAAATAGTAGAAGGTAAAACCTAAAGAGTTAAACATAAATAAATCGAAAAATTTGAAAATTCAATTATTTAAAAATTCTAGATTCAAAAATATGTATTTAAATCTGCTGGGTGGATTAATCACTATTCTTTCTTACATCCATGGCGGGTACTAACAATAAGAGCAACTTTGTTTTAACGATCGCAGTGGTACAGTGATGGAATCGAGAGTGGAATTAAACATGGGAAAATGTTTTCCACTCCACACCCCTTACTGTAACGGGAAGAAAATGTGCCATACTAAGCTCTAGTATGACTTTTCGGTTGCTAGAATTTAGTTTTTGGGATTTTGACGTGCTAATTTGGCTAATTTACTTTTTGGAATTTTGGATTGCTAATTTGGAGGATCGTTTTTTCAACAGGTTGTTAAGTGATGTATAGTCGTTGCAATTCCTTTTTGATGCCTTATATTTCAATATTAATGTTTATATTTATTATATGGGTTTATAGTTCTCGTAAACAAATGTTTGATGGTTTTTTTTTCTTTGCCTGCTATAATTTTAGTTTTTTTTTGTGTGGATACCCAAACTTAATTCAATTTCGAAGTGATGATGACAATACTTGTTTAAACAACTATAAGCAACAAAAAATAGCTACATTCTTGCAATCAAATATAAATCGTATTATTTCACTGCAACAGTATACCCCTTCCTGTCATGCTTATTTACCCAGCACTCCCAGCTCAAGATTCAATCATCGCCCAAACAAAAGAATCTGTATCCTGCTACAATGCGCGAGCTCATTGCTTGGTTCTGCACAGTATCATCAGTGCAGCGCGGTTAGCTAATCCGAACAGCACAGATACAGCTATAAAGTCCAATTCAAAACACTTTCATCAACTGACGCGCTATAAAACTTTTCCACCACCCCTCCCTTCGCTCGCTCATGCACTCACACCGACATCGCCGAAATGTGTCAGAATCACAATAAAATGTATTCATTTCTTGCCGCCAGCAGCTAGCCTTTTGCCCTTAGAAGAAGACATGCACAATTGCTTACGAGCAAATCATGCTTTCAAATAAGATAACTCTTCTTAACACACAATATCACTTCAACATCGCAATACAGTGCCCCACCAGATTGGCAAACCGTACACAACACTCACACTACTACAAACGACTGAATGCATCTATTCATTTCCAACAATCACAAGCATTGGTAGTGGTATCATCGCCGCTCCAACCAATCAACGGCCTTTTCAGACTAGCAAAGGTTCGTTTTGTTTACTTCTCGTTCCAAAGCTGATACGAAGGGGCGTGGCCTACTACTGTGACATTGCTGACAGAATCAAAACTACTCTGTCTGTGGCGGCGGGCCTGGCTCGATTTGCTGCTTGCTAGGCGTTGAAAGCCAATTGCACAATCGCTTGCTTTTCGACCAGTCAGTCAGTCAGTCAGTCGGTGTTTTGATTGTCAATCGCGCGCAACCAACCTGTTCGTTGTGGGGTATTCTGTTGGTCTCCGTCGCCGTTCGAGAGTTTAGAGAAGGATTTTTCACTTGCAATGTTACGGCGGATTTTGATGATCTATTAAATTGGGAGGTATTGTGCTGTTTTGTGTGAACGTTCAGAAAGATAATTAAAGTGTAGACGGTTTTTTCGGTTGACATTGTTTGGTGTTGCCAGTTTTTTTTTTGTCTGGAAATAATCTTTCGGAAGCAACAGTTAAGGTTGGGATGGTGGTACCGTGAAGTGAAACTGTGATTCATCGGAGTAGATTGTTGGTTTGGTGTTAGGAAAGCACTCACTATTTCGTTGTGTGATCGTTTGAAAGAAAACATTCAAAATTCCGCCACTAGCGATAATGTCGTCCACAACGCACGAGGAGGAAGATCAGGACCACGATCAGGAGATTAACGTGGACGCGGATTCGGACTCGCACTCGCGGATGTCGTACAACAGCGGCGGGTCCGAGGATATTGACCTGGACGGGAATGGGAGCTCGTGCTACGATGAGTCCGATATTGCTAGGTAAGGGGTACTTTTTAATATCTTAAAAGTGTATACTATTCGATAAGGTTGGTTTTAAGTATCGGTGTTATTTTATCTAAGTTCAATAATAATTATAGTAACGTGGTTCAAAAAAATTTGAAACTTAGACAGTGATGGTAGCAGGACATATTTTGAGCAATGGAACTAACTTATTTGCATTATTCCGGCCTTTTTCTTTTTAATCTACTTCGATAATAGTTCATATTTCTGAATGAATTTAAATTTTTACCAATTCCTAAAAAATCATAATAAATTTTAATTACTTTCAGCGGTTTCAGCCACAAAAGCCATTTTCTAAGGTCTAGGTCCCTATATCTTGGAAACCAAACCAACTAGAGAAATTTTGTCTTTGAAAAAGATGTTTGTACTACTTTTGATGTAAGTTCCTCTACAACTTTTCTAAACAGAATATTTTACTATCTGGATGTAGGAGGAAAATAAATTTTGTAGCTAACTATTAGGAGCATTAATCATCATGGAATAATTTTAGCTTACGTTCTTGGTCACAACATTGAGGAAGGTCTGCAATACTAAATTTTCTCTTATACGGACCACAATAGGAACAATCTCTCAATTATTGCACTAGACCTGCATTAGTGATGTAGTCGAAAGAGACAGTAGTAGTGTGAAATACCACTACTCACAGCTTAAGCAATTATCTGATTGATTGTCAATGCTACAGTATCAGGTTTTTATATTCTGTCGTTTTTATCTTTGGTCCAACAACCAGCAAATTACAACTGTACTAGTAATGCACAAAATTTTTTTTTCATTGGTCAGTTTTTGTAATTAAGTTTCACTGTGTAAAATTTGAGTGTGAAATAGAACAGCGTTTCTAACCCCATCCAGACACAATGAAGGCCAAATTTACCAATACCAGAAGTTACAGTTCTGGGACTATTCGTTAAATCAAACAAACGTCAGATTAGTCGTCAAAGTAACAAAGGACGTATTTAATTTTTTCGCATTCAGCTTGATATATATATATATATATATATATATATATATATATATATATATATATATATATATATATATATATATATATATATATATATATATATATATATATATATATATATATATATATATATATATATATATATATATATATATATATATATATATATATATATATATATATATATATATATATATATATATATATATATATATATATATATATATATATATATATATATATATATATATATATATATATATATATATATATATATATATATATATATATATATATATATATATATATATATATATATATATATATATATATATATATATATATATATATATATATATGTATTTGGATGACAACACAATCGAGGTATATTATATTTTGACCGTATCTTTCAGTGCGATACATTTCATTGATGATTCCTTCCTAGCTGGCCCTTTGTAAAGAGACTATTCACGCTCAGACTACGCAGTGTATGTACGAATCTCAAACCTCCACGTGTCAATCCTGCGATTCGGGTGCGCACTATCATACTGAAGACTCTGTGCGGAAATGACGAACAAAAAACAATACGGCTAGATCAGAACCAACACACAGTCTTCAACGTTTCCAGCTTTTCAGAAGACTTATTCATATTTACTGTCCGACGGCCTGAATGTCTATTACCGACACCACTGAGACGTTTACATACTCATACTCATCGAGTATGTTTTTTAACCGTTTCGCAATAACTTCGCTTATTTTTTGTTTTTTTGAAACAGTGATTTAACACAGTCGACTTGAATTTCACTACTTGCAAGGTCATCCGGATCCGTCCTTCATTTATCATATTTTACTAGCCATCTTCTATACTCTCCCTCACGTAGAAAAATAAATACATCTAACTACCCTTTCAAAAATAGTACCTAACCAACCATAAATCAGCTCCATCGTCAAGAAGAAACACCGTTTTACAAATGAAGCTAACCCTAACGAGAAACTTTTACTCATCCCACCAGATACCACTTTCAGGTAAATGATGTATTGTCGTACGGTTACAAAGTTAACCCTTTAGGGTCATGGTCACGTGTTTTGGCATCGCCAAAACTTGGTGAATGAGAAGTGAATTTTATTAGACCTCTGAAAAAAAAATCATGTAATTTCTTGAAGGCCCGTGCGCAGAAAATCCTCAAGAGGCGGTAGGGTGTTTTTACGTTTCTTATAAAAGAAAGGTAATGAAACCCTCAAACTTTAAAGATTTTTTCCATTCTTGTGAACCAACCTTAGCTCAACAAATTGGGCGTTTGTAAACGAGAAGGAATCCTCGACAGATACCGTAGCATAATAACTCACTTCCTTTATAACAACCTTCGCAGGGTTTCTTATCATTCTTGACGCTACTCGCTCCTATTTATCCGCTATATGGTGCTGATCGTTTCTTAGAGGCGGTATTTCTCCTGATACCGATACACGCGTTTTCGTGAACTATTTAGCTGTTAGCCACTCAAACGGAGAGATCATTGGCGGCAATATTTCTCCACACAATGATATCCCAATTTTCTCCGCCTTGCCAAGGCGTGAACCGATCCGCAGACGCCGACCAACTTGACTTACATTCCTTTTCGGCGATCCTCGCCGGTTTCTCCCGTGGTTTCTTCAACGATTTGTCTCTAGAGTGACCAAACTCAAATAACAGTTTATGTTTTACAACGGCTCGCGGTATAATTTTTCCTGATCATGAGGTTAAGAAATTTTTAAATCAAGGGAGGGGTTTGAATAAATCCCCCCCCCCCTCCATTGCACGGGCCTGATTCTCACTTTTACTCGGTATTTTAAGCTGAAAGAAGAAACTGAGAGTGAATGACTGACATAACAGTGCTGTTCGGCCATTTGATCGAAAGCCATTTGGCTGAATTGCGATTGATTGTCCAAATGACAACTGACCGAACAGGTCCATTGACTGAATGTCACTTGGCCGAATGCCGCTTTGACGAATGCCGTTTGGCCGAATTATTTTGGTCCGAAACCTATGCAGCAGAAACGTGTTGTGTGCATGAAATCCATTCTATTTGACTGAATAACTTGAGTAACCGTAAATACAAACTAATTAAGCTAGTTTACAAATATAGCTAACGAGATGCGGCATATATCTCTCGGCAGCCCGTTTCGAGTCAGACGCTGATTAGAGCCGCTCGTAAAATAGAAAGCAGGCAATCTGCAGTTTTACTCCCTTCCTTGTCAATATAAGACCTACGATCCCACCAGAGTTGTTTGTATCCCAGCTGACACCGCGGGCAAGTAAGGATAGGAATGCTGCATCAGAGATAAATGGCCATGTTGCACGATTATATAGCCTAAGTAACCAATTAGTATCATAACGTAGCCTTATATCTGCTTCTACACTACTCACGCTATTAGACAGTTTCAATTGGCTATCATTTTCCGCATCTGTTTTGGCGACGCATTTTCACATCTATCCACCTAAAAGGGAGATTTTTTAGATAGGTCCGAATAGCCCCGGGTTCCCCTATTTATTTATTTATTTATTGAAAATTACATTTAAAAAACATTCTTTAAAACATTACGCTCATACACCCGAAATGTATACATGCCATCCAAAATTAGAATCAGACCTTACTGTGATTTTATTATAGAAATGTACTACTCATGTTAAAAAGAAGGAAAATCTTCCCAGATCAATACCTCAAATATGATGAATACCAGAATAAAACTCGATTCAATTTAAGACAAATAAAACTCGTTCGATACTGATCACATCCTATTTTTTGTATTTTTCTATTACGACAATTCTTTCAAACAATCGAATCGCAAGATATACATTAGTCCGAAAAAGTATTTCGGTCAAGTAGCATTCGGTCCAATAGTATCCGGCCAAATGATTCATTTGATCAAACGACCCTATATTCTATTAAACTAATCCTAGAACATTTGGATTGAAATGGTTATTGAAGTTGATTCAGTGTCTCAAAAATTCGCAGTTGAGCTTGAGTTTGTGCGACCACCTCTGGCTGCTACTCCGTTATCGATCGGGACTAGCTGAAGTTGCACAGGGAATCAGTAGATAATTATGCTTGGGAGTAGCGAAACATCTTTCAATGTGCAGCTCCTGATAATCCTAAAGTGTTTATTGATCAACACCGGCGCCGGCCAGGTCCGAACGTAGATCGCGGTAGGAAAGGGAAGGAATGGTTAGTCCGATACTTGCTTTTGCTAGAGGCCGTATATACTATTGCGCACTTCACAAGTATCAGCGGAGGACTCTTCTTTATCGACCTCAGAGAGGTGACTCCACTATCTGAACTAGATATCGATCCATCAGCTCATGGACCGGAGACCAACGGCTTTACTTCCCTTTCGAAGGAAGACGCGAACACGATTTTTTCACCTCAGAAAAATCTCAACGATATCGGTGGAATTGAACCCAGGCCAATTGGAATGAGTGGCGGTCACGCTTACTACTTAACCACCGGCGCCGTCTCTAGTGTCTCGAAAATTCGCTGCTTAAAAAAAATTAATAACTCACAATTTTCAATTTTCGCCTTCAACTTATTAGAGATCATTTTTATTGGTTATTAGCAGGTTTCCCCTAAAATGTAATTTTTAAAAATGCTTCATCTTTTTCAAATCATTGACCCAGATTTTGTATAAAAAGTGATAAAAAAATTAAAACAAAGAATCGACAGTCACCTCAAAATGAAATAACGAGTCGACCGGAAGTAAATTAATTTTCCTTCAATCTAATGTATATCGAAGCGCTGCTATCCACGAAAAAAAATGTTCCTAAAATCGTGAATAAAGTGCCATGAATTCTGAAAAATCACGTTTTTACGTTACGAAAGCAGAACCACGATCAACAATCGTGCGTTTTATAATTATGTTCAATCAATTTTCCTTCAGTAACGCTTGCATATTTGTTTTCGTTTTGTGTACTTCAGCCACGGTTTCCGCCATATCATTACCGAATTGATTTTCTGTACGTGAACTGGTTCAAAACTTTATTAATATTATCCCTAACACCAAAGGTGTCAACCGTCATTTTCTTCATATAGTCTGGATATTTTCTTGCGAACTATTTCACGAAACTTGGGATAGTATTCATGAATCATTTCAATCATCATGAACTCATGATCATGGAATCATCATGATTCTCAATATGTCCCTATTCAATATCCGGGCTCGTGAACTAGTTTACGGAATCAAAAGATATTCATGGATACGTGAACTGATACGTGATTCTTAGCATATTATTCACGATTCATGATTCGTGCTTGAAAAAAAATTAACAGAATAATAAAATATTATAGTTCACGAATAACTGATTCATGTAGTATAGTTTAGTAGTCACAACTCGCTATTCGTGCTCGTGAAATAGTTCATAAAATTATGCCATAGTATTCATGGATACGTGAGCTAGTTCATGATTTCTAGTACAATAATCACGACTGACTACGCGTCCCCTGAAATTGTTCATAAAATCATAAAATAGTATTCAGGATTTCGTGAACTTGTTCATGATTCGTAGTGTAATACGATTGACCATTATTCCATTATTCATGAATTCGTGAACTGACTCATCTCTAGTAAATGATTCACATGAGTGCTAGGAGATATCCCTGATCATTTTAAATTTCGTGCACATGATCATAATTAATTTGGAATATTACTCCGGGAATCATTTTTTGTTTCATACCCTTTTTCACGAAATATCATATTGTTGTGAATTGGTGCGAGCTGCCAGGACGTCGAACATTGTTATTTTTCTGATAAGGTTCAGTGTGATGTCCGGGCAGAAAACGAAAACTGCTGAGCATCAAAATGCATTATAAAGCCACAAATCGTGCTGACGATATAGTTCACAAAACAAGATACCACCAACCAGTCACACTTTTATGATCCAGTTCATATTGTCACGTTATCCTCTAGAATAAAATATCACGATAGCGTACATATAAATTACGTGAATTGTGACTAAGATCCTGAAATCATGAACATAAGTCACACTATTCGTGACTAAAATATCAAAAATCGTGAATGAAATCCAGAAATCATCAACATAAATCGCTCTACTCGTGATTAAAATATCACGATAACGTGAATAAAATTTACGAAAATTGTGACTAAGATCCTGAAATTATGAACATAGATCGCACTACTCTGCCAAAAAAGCCGATAGTAAGCTCACGTATAAAATATCACTGTAACGTGGTGAGAAATTACAAAAAATGCGACTAAGCTCCTGAAATCATGAACATAACAAAAATTGAACATGTCCAGGGAATAACCACAGTACGCCATGTATATTTTTGGCACAAACTAGTTTTTTGGAAACACAAATAGTTTCATGAATACAAGGTGTCTTATTCATAATTTCAGGAAATTGGTCACGATTTTCGTAAATCGTTCAGTACACGAAATCGTGATTTGTTTTCATGAACAGATTTTTTTCCGTGTAACCAAAGAATGTTAATAAATCTATTTCTTATTTGAAGGTTTTTATTTTAGTACCCTAACTCGGGAACTTCAGCTGTATTTTTCTTGCCTTCATTTTCAGATTCAGTACACGATTTTACATATAAAACGGTGACCAACAATCGATGCTCAATTTTTTTATTATTGTGAACTAATTTGATAGTTTTATTCGGACGATATGCGCCTAATTGGCATTCGACCAAACCAACTATTCGGTCAATTGGCCCTTTTCGCCTAACAGCAATCTTACAAATGACGTTCGACCCACCAGCATTCGGTCAAATGACCGGAAGCCGTCGTCATAGCTACGCACTTATGTCGTTTCTGCTTTAAGCGAAACAGAGTCAGGTTCTAACCTCAACTACTGTTAAAGTGTATTAACTGGCAGTGGTTGAGGTTATATTAGGAAAAAAAAATTATGTTTCATTTGCGTTAACAACATCGCCTCTTTGTATAATTCTGTCTGCTAATAAGTTTTTACATGTTCTGACTTGTAAAATAAAATAATACTGCGCAATTGTGCACGATTCGTATTTTTTCTCATGTAAATTTATTTAAATGTAAATTTATGTGAATAGCAACGCTCTTTTACATGCATCACGCTATTAAAAGATTTGTTTTCTAAGTGTGTGAAAAAGTACATGTATAACCTCAATATTAGCCTGTGCACGGTGACGAAGTCAACTGATACGTTCATATAAGATGACTTTTACTGTGAGCCGTATTTATCAATAAACTGTGAAGCAATGCCGACTCATAGTGAGTCATATTATGTGGACTTATCAGCTGCACAGAGGAGTCGAGACACAGGCTAACTTCAAAACTAACGCGTAGGTACAATTTCCAAGTTGATGAAATATGCCGCACATAGTAGGCCACACTGCATCATTAAATATTAATGAGCAACTCGCTTCCTCTCTCTCTCTTTCTCTTTACGCAAAAATGGCACGGTATCGCTGCTTGTGAAAGAAAGTGCGAAACCCAGCCAACCCGCACTATCTAGACATTATCTGAATTTAAAATTCAATTTATTATAAACCATCAACATTACAAATGTATGAAGATTCATTCCGATTTAATTGAAGAGAAAGATTAAAATCTCCCGTCTTCCGTGTAAAACAACTCGGATCATTATGAAAATAATTTACTGTTTTATTCGTTTCCTTCTCTCTCTCTGTCCCCTTCCGCAGCGATCACCTGACCCGTTCGGAGCACACGACAACACCGACGACTCGATCGCCCCACGAGAACCTGACCTTCAGCATATCCCGGCTACTGTCGAAACCGTACGAAAAAGCCGCTCAGCACAACAACCACCAGCACCACAAAGACCGGGGGGACCAGCTGTCCTCGGAGGAGGGCGACAGTCAAAAGAACGAACATCACATCACCGTCAGCGGGCTGCACTATTCGGCCGGGGCCCTGTACAGCTATCCGATGTACCCGGGAGCGGCGGGACATGTCCTACGAGTGCCTCCCCAGCGGGGACCGTGTAATCCGCTGAGCTGGTCGCTGCCTCCGCTACATCCGGCCGCACTGGCCCACCAGGCCGTCAAGGATCGGCTAGCCGGTAAGTGTTCGTTCGTTCGTTCAGGGGAGTTCAAGATGCGACCCTGTTATTAGTTGCTATAGTCGGGTATACGACGATTGACACTAATTGTGGGCCGCCTCGTGGGGGGGGGGGGGGGGGTAGGGAGGACTGGTTGGTTGATGGAATGGCATCGGACGACGAGGGTAGTCATTTCCGGTGTCGTCGGGTTTTGGGAATTGGATGCGATCGGGGAAAGGTGTTGGTATGGTCACGATATACATGGTTGATTTCAGTTGATGGAGGAAAAAATTCTATTGGTTTTAATCGTTTCGAACACGTGAGGTTTAATCGGTCGGATGTAGTCTGCAGTAGCTTATTCCCATTCATTGTTTTGACATGAAATCAAAGTAACCCGGTAGTATTCAGTTTGCCTCCGTTACCGATCGTTTCCTGATGACGGAGGCAAACTGAATACTACCGGATTACTTTGATTGCATGTTAAATTTTGACATTCTGTTAAGATATTTATACCTTCGAATACACTGGATACCGACATTTAAAGGGGTTTTAGTTCAGTTGACTGTGACATGTTCCTAATCCGATATCTGAAGTATGGAAGTATATGTACGTATTAAAAGGAACTTGTGCGTCCCAGTTTTCAAATAATCTGTTAGAAAAGAAATTGGCTCCTTCCAGCCTTACAAAGAGATTTTTCGACTATTTATTATCTGATAGTAACAAAAACGATTTATCGTTCAAGCTCCAACGTTTCTTTGCATTTTTCGCCTTTTTGAAGATATCTATGTTGTTGTTGAATTGTGGTTGTCTAACTTCTAGCTGATGCAGTGTGCCAATGGAATTAAAAATAACACCTCTCGTATAGTCTTCAGTTTATATTTTACTTTTTAGGTCTAAACAGTATGGTGGCTCTCGTGAAAATGAATGAAATATGTAAGAAAAATTTACTAGCGGAAAGCTTGAACGGTACAATAATAGGGTAGACGTATCATTCTTCGCCCCCTCTCTAATTTTCGCCCCCCTTATAGAACAACTATAAATAATGCTATCTGCTTTACGATCAGGACTTTACTTTTTGACGAATATTATAAAACAAACTAAGACAATTAAAATATGCAAACTACATTAATTTAAATAAGAATAGTTCATATCATATTTTTAATCGTAAATAGAGTCATTCCTGTAGAGCACCAATTTTCTTGAAAACTTAAAATGGTCATGATTTTTATCACTGGGAAAAATGTATAGATTTTATGATTGAGTTTTAGAATATTCGATAGTAATGATTTTGAGCATCGCAGGAATGCATATCAACGAACATCCGCTATTATTACCATTATTTCATTAAGTTTGAACAATTTAAAAAAGTGGCGAAAATTGATGCAAAATAAAACTCAATTCTAGTCTTCGCCCCTGGCGAAATCCCATATAGCATTCTTTTCTTTCTATGGGTTTCTATCTTCGCCCCGTTCCACAGTGATCCAGAGCAAAAAAGAGGCTTTTTTGATTGCGCCAAAACTATGGATTTCAGCTATGTGCTGTCTCTGCCGAAATTTCTTGAAATGAAACTCCCCTTTTTCCCGATCCTATCAGATCGATGGTTGACCCCCCTAATAGTGAGTTACGAAATTTATTTTCTTCAATAATTCAGATAGAAGAACACTCACGTCAGTAAAGTTGTAGAAAAACATAACACGAAGATTTCTTTCGGAGACTTTTGGTTTTCGAGATACAAGGCGCTGTTTGCTAAACGTCCCTCCAAACCGTGTTTTTACCAAAAATTTTTTAGAACGATTTCTAAGGTTTTAGAATGTTATATAGACAGTAAAAGACGCTACCCTGCTTGTATTTTCAGAGTTATTCGCGTTTTTCGAATGAAAAATCTCACTTTCTAGGTTCATATCTCTAACTGAAAGTACTATTTTTTTTGAAATGCTGGAAAAATCAGAGCGCTGCAAGACTGCCAACTACCTAAACAGTTGTAGTGAAGATAATGAGATTCTGCAATCTACATATTTTCGAATACCGCGCAGTTGCACTCGATTTCTAAAATATGTTATCAACAATTCAATTAAACTACTTTAATAGTATTTTTAAAACATTTCACAAACGTATTGTTTGGTGTTGCAGAAATATTTAGGGGAATCCGGGGCTATTAGGACCTAACTAAGCAAATCGACCTTATAGGTGGGTAAACGTAAAATAATTTATCGGTCAAAGGTCTTAATTGTTAGTTTGAAACCTCAGCTATTTTTGGAGCAATAAAATTCATTTGCACTGCTTCGATTATTTTTTTTAGATCCCTTGCAATAATTTTTTAAACAATGGAGAAACTCTTTACAAAGATTCATGAGACTCATCTGTCAAAATTAATGTTTCAGAATGGCGCTTCCACAAATATATACGACAGTCAAAAAGTCTTATGATTTTCTGAGAAATCGAGGGGGTCCTCCACGGTCTTAATAGCCCCGGGTTCCCTTATATATTCATGATATGCGCATTCTAAAAAAGTATATAAAATATCGAGCAGGTTCGAGCGTTCTCTGCAAGGAAGACAAAACCTATCAAAATACATCCTCTCCATTCATCTTATTAATAGCTTATAGAGAAACAAGACAAAAATTAATTCGTTTGGAAGGTATTATTAGGGTTATTGAAAACAAGTACAAATGAGTTTCTGTCTGTGATTAATATAAGTGAGTAGGGGAACATAGGGAGATTTGACCAAGCGCAAGATTTTATTTTTGGCTATGACGTCTTCTATTCGGTTCTTAAATTGTTTTCAAAAATATTTTTGTACTTGTTTCGATCCCTTAAGATAATTTTAAAAGATTGGATTGAAAAATCCTTTCTTTATAGAAAATATTCCGTAATTAATGAATTTACATTAAATCATATATTTTTTATCAAACTTTGTATGGACATATCTACTCGACTAAAAATTACTATTAAAGTACTCATATATCATCTTATTCCTTATGAAGCAGTGAAATGATTTTGAACATGGTAATAGTTATTACTAAAACTTGAACGGCATTGAACGAAATAACCAATTATGGGGAGACTTCACCAAGATTTTATGGGGAGACTTGACCAAGTGGCGATAAGCTGAAGAAAAATACAAAATTCCTGATATTGACTATGCTTTGGTATCTACTGTTAATGTTTATCACACCACAAAAATCTCACCTCAAACATCAGTCTATATATTTTAGTATTAGTAAACAAAGTTAGCAGTAATATGACTGATTTCGTGACGTGTGAACATGAAATGGATGCAGTAAGTTAATCCTTAAAAAGAATGCATTTAAAAAATCTAAGTTTATGAAACGTAACCCTTCTATAGTTTTTACTGCTACCTAATGATCTCGACAATATGAAAAAAATAATTACGGTATGCTTTATGTCATTATTTTTTGGTATGATTTTTCGAAATTCTTCCCTGCAGTGGGGAGACTTGACCAAAAAAAATATCACAGAAAAACCTTTGAAAAATTAAATTAAAAATTCTGCAAAAAATCACGAACCCGCACAATAACTTTGCACATTATATCTCAACGACTTTTGTGGGATTGAAGGCATTTTTAGAGATTTATTTAGATTCAGCTGAAAACCTAGTGAAATGCTTTTGTTACTACTACAAAAAATCTAACTGTTTCATACACGATTTGCAAAAAGAATATCAGCTGGTATTTCTATAACTGGCTATTTCAGCTGGCAATAACTTTTAAGAAAAAAACCGTTTCCAAATGCATTTCATGGTAGAATCAGACAATCTTCACTGTAACTATTTTGGTAGAGGGAAGCTTTGGGGTGTCCTGATTTTTCAAGTATTTTGAGCATTTTTCTAGTCATTTTTATTTATGGTTTATCCCTTTCACCCGTTGTAGAGTTGTTGACCTTGGAGCTATCTTGAATTCAAAACCGTAAATGGATAGAATGAATACAAGCGCTTTTAAGTTAACATATTATTTCTTTAATACTTGGCTATTGACAATACAACATGGATTTGTCTAATCTTTTCTCTATTGCCTATTCTGTGATATTGTAGCATGATAGAATTCGTGAAATTGTGCCTGGATGCACGGGGGCGAAACAATAGAGCAAGATGGGGGCGAAGATAAAATTTGGGGGGACGAAAATTAAAACAGATCTTGATTCAGAATATTGTTATTTTTCCGTTAATTGAATGTTTTTAATAGCTTTTAATCAGAATTATTTGTTATTATATGATACCTGAAAAGAATGATAAAATCAAATTAATTATAGCAGCTCAATACTGTTAAAAATTCAAGGGATTTTTGAAAACAAATGCTTTAGGGGGGCGAATTATAGTACATCTACCCTATTTGATGGTACGTCACGAAACTCTAGAATTTTAATTTAAACGAATTGTTATCATAAAAAGCTAAACATCGATCAACAGCGCTTGTGTTGAGCGACATTTTTCAAATCATGAAACAATATCACCACAGATAACATACGCTAAAGTTCGTATTCGAAATATCTGTAAACACAGCTGCAAACGTTTATAGGCGGACTCAGATATCGACGCTACGCAGCTGAAATGCGTCAACTGTCAAATTACTGAGTAGGTATCAGTAATGAGCAACTGATTTCCATCGTATATCGATTTGAACTTTTAAACGAATTTTCATATACATTTTATTGTAGCCTAAATACCTGCTATATGTGCCATCATCAAAATCATGAATTAAATTGTGCCAGCTTCCTCCAAAACTGACGCCAGCTCAGAATTTTATTTTATTAAATCAACAAAGCGTGCGCGATGTTATGTCCAAGTTTTTTTGTCTTCCTCGTGTGGGTGCGGAAGATGCCAAATTATAGGGTTCCAATCGTATCGCCGTTCTTCATATCTTATGTATGCGGAAACCGTCTGTTGTCCCTTTTTCTCCGCCTGCGACGACGACGGCTGCTGCTGGCGATTTTGGAACCAGCTGGCGGATATTGTACACCCAAACCGTCATCTCGTGACAACTTGATGAAAATTGGGGTCGTTTGTGATGTTTGCTGGCAAAAGGTGGTGATTATCATGATGAAGATGAATTTAATAGAGTCTTGTCTTTATGCTTTTTGTTGTTGTCTCTGCGTGCATCCCGCTGACACTCTGGTCAATCGCTCGGGTGGGGGTCAAGGCGTACTCTGGTGACTTTGACGAATTCTTTCAGCTGCATAATGGTCCGCTGGAAAATTACGATGAACTATCTGCACAATTGGGATAGTAAAAAATATCCGTTTTTATTGTATATTTACATGAATGTCTTGAAAATCTACTAAGCAAATTGAATTAAATATCTAGTATTTTTCTAGAGCATTACATGACAATTATTTTGGAACTTATGACACATAACAGCGTTGTATTATAATATGAATGAAGCTTCAAAAAAACATATTGGTCAATTTTTAAACCATTGGACATACTGAAATTTAACTAGTGGATTTGTACAAAAATTGAGCTTGAAATTTTTATAAACAAATAGTTTGTAAAAGAGGCATTCTTCACCGGTTCCAGATGGGTCAGAACCATGTGACTGTCGGTTAAGGGTATTGTCGAGGAACGGCCAACAATAGATAGTCTGAACACATCGTGGTAACATGTCCACGAGACAGTCAGTATAACGGCCTCAAACGTGTTGGATACCACAAGTGGAAACCAGCGAAACGGCAGGTTTAATACTGAATTTCAAAGAGTGACGAACTATAAAAGACAGGTTAGAAGCCGACTGCTTGCAGCGGTTACACGTCAAAACATGGGGATTGATATGGGCAGCCGCGAAAAATTTTCATCAGGGTGAGAAACGTGTGCACGATGTAAAGACGCTCGCCGAGACAGAAAAAAGCTTTGTTAGTAACGACGCACAGTGGCGGGTCTTCAAACAAAAGTCGGACAAAACCTCAAATGTTGCCTAATTTGGCTGAAAATCACAATTTAAGCTAATTTTGAGGTGCTGAGCTCATTTTTGATGTCAAAAGTCGTAAAATATTAAATGAATTTTTCCATACAGTGTCATTGAACCTTTCTTATAACTATGATCCCATTTTCATGATAGATTTTCCGTTACTGTTCACCAATGTCAGCAATATCATAAAAATGAAGAACAATACTTTAAATCTATTGTATAAAGAGTTGGTTTACTGTAGATTGTCTAACTATTTTACACAAAACATCCTGCGCCTCCATATCAGCAACAAAGCTTCAAAATCTCCTTAAACCTTTTTGCGCACCTAGGCGCAGAACGAGACCATGATATTCGAAAAGTGGAGGTTATTTACCATAGAATGTATACTATGTGACCGTTCCGAAATGATTCCGAAATTTGTTCAGAATACATTAGTGAATTTTTATTCACTAACCAAGTTCTTTCGTTCCTCTACACAATGAAACTAGTCGTGCTAAAATCGGACCAAAATCAAAAGAGCAACATGCATTTGAAGTGAACAGAGCAATGGTGGTTTCGGAAATGAAAATCATTAAAAAGTCCGGACTTTGATACGTTTAAACTCATGTTAAAAATCGTGTTCTTATCCAATGATCATAATATTTTCAATATACATCATTCAATACATCATAAATTTAGGAAAAATAGAAAATATCAATATTTCAAAAATAAATTTTTGAGGTTTTGGCCAGCCTCCAGCCACTGTGCGACGCGTGATTTTTTTCTACAAAGCTATCAATAACATAAGAATAAAAAGCACTGCGACAACGGTCAAGATTGACGACCGGAACGGGGATCTTTTGACGTACAGGAGTGGCTGCCAGGTATGAGGAGCACTTTGAGAAGCTTTTTACTGGGCCAACGAGTAAATTAAGCACCAGTAGAATAAAAACAAGCTCGGAAATTAACAGGAGCAGCCACAAAAGATAATCTGAATAGTGGTCGCAGTGGCAAAGTTTTCCCTTACAAAAAGAGAAAAAAAGGTGAGGAGTCTTTAAAATGACATTTTAAAGACTCCTCACCCTTTTTTTTGAAACATCGTCCTACTTTGTTAAGTGCAGGGCCTCTCGTAGTTAACTAAAATGAGAAATGAATATGATTTATTAAAATAGATAACATTTCCTTTGACTTATACCTAAATTCAATAAATTTTGAAGAAAAACAACCAATTTTATAGAGGTTTAAGAAAAAATTGAAATTTTTCTCTTTTTTACTGCAATATCGTTTAAAATTTATAAATAATGAATTCATGCCATCGTTGGATATAATTTTTTTTCGAGAGTTGTCCTACTGGAGCTGTAGAGCTAGGTTCTCGGAAGGGCTCCCCGTCAGAATCACATACTACAATTTGCAGACGAGACAGGCAATGTCGCCCACTAAAACATTGCTTTAGACCAATTGTAGCGGGCCGTGATTCTGAATGTGATATTCATTGTACGGTTCAGGTATGTGCGGGCGTAGGGCCTCACGATCGCGTGTATCATCGCGAAGAGCTCGAGCATTTGTACGTTAACGTGTTCGATCGCGTGTGCGTTTGTATGTCGCGTGTGCTAACTTGTATATAACTTCGCGTGTATAATTTTTATTTTATAACCGCGTGACTTCCGCATATTCGCGTGTGTTTTTGGCTAATCGCGCGAGGACCGTTAATCTAATACTTTATTTTTAGTGTACGGCAAAGATGCTAAAAGACAGTGAGATCTTCCATATCACTAGAGTTCCCGGTGATGTCGCCATGGAACGTGTTGTCTAGTGGATATGAGCTTTATTTTTTAATTGGTCCTGCTGAATTATGGACCTAAGTTATTATGGCAGAGAGTAATGGTTTCCGGACGTGACCATTTCAGTAGCGCGCGAAAACGGACGTTTGTAAGTTCGCGTTTAAGACAGCGTTTGAAACTTTGTAAGTGCTAAAACGTTCTCCTGATTACCGGGGTGTTATTAAATTTGCGCGATCGCGAACGTAGGTGTGCGTTGTTAATCACGAAGGGCTTAAGCGTTCGCATGTTAACGTGTTTGTCACGCGTGCTCGTGTTCATGTGACTTCGCGTTTACAAGCCTGGATTTTGTTACCGTGTGGTAGGGTGATGAGCCTATTTTGGCACCATTAGGAAGAGGGTCGCACTATTTTTTGAACAACTTCAAAAGAAGCCAGATTATCTATAACCTTTCTCAGAATAAAGTATCAGTGTACTGTTTCTTAAACATCTATATAATGCTTATTTAGCAGAATTGCCTCAATTTTCAGCATAAATGAAAATAAATGTTCCATTCTGTGCATCTATTCCCACCTTAACGATCCAATTATCGCCTCATGGGTGTGCCCATTTCCACCTCATCGAAAAACAATCTAGTTGAAACGCAATGCCTCATAATCCATTTGCGTCGATTCTAACTAGGTATCCAGATCATGGACGCCAACGTGTGATTTGTAAAACGAATCATTGTGCTTTTTTCAGCCGATCAAAACAAATGTAAACATCACGCACATCAATGAAACTCATCAGCTGTTAGTAGAAGAGCACCCAGAATTGCGCACGCAGAAAAACAACCATTCGAAGGTTAGCAACTGGAATTACACATTGCTTTCTCCCGATCCGAATTGTATATGCAGATGAAAATAAAATATCTGCAATCAACAATTACTTGAATAACTTGAAATAATTGATTACTTATACCTGAAATTGCATTACATTATATTTACAAGTTCATGTTTTGGTTTGGTCGCACTGGTGATACTTTTCTGTATGGTGGATGCCAAAAGTTGGTTTTGATTGTGGTAGTGTATCAGCAAAACATGCCAATAATAGGAACCCCCGTATTTAGTTTTATCCTATTATAACACTAGGCCTATTCTAGTGTTTGACGAGTGAAAGTGAAATTACCGTAAAAAGGTTCTCCAGCTAAAATAAAGGTATGTATCAGTGCAATGTTTAGTATATTTGTGCCGGAATAACGAGATATGAGGCGGTAAATGCTGGCTCGTAAGTGTTTATTTTGCTAAGCGCCGTTGCATCCAGCTTCGGTTCACTACGTGAGTGAGGCAGATTAGTAGATATTTCAATAAGGTGATTTTGTTTTAATTAAAAGTTGGATTTAGAGGATAGTACTAAATACATATGTGCACAACAAATGAAGAATATAACTTGAGCTTATTTTTTTCATCTGTTTTAGCCAAATCGATAGTGTCATTATCTCATATGCTTGGTTCGAAACCAAGGGGTACGAAATAGGGTCACAATAGGCTCTACTGCCATAATAGGCACATCACCCTAGTTCCTATATACGCGTGCGCTTGTGGATGGTCACGCGGACCTTTATTTTGATAGTTAGTTTTCGGTGTACAATTCACATTCTGACAGGGAGTAAGTTACCCCATATCACTAGAGTCCTCGGTCATGTCGCCATGTGACGTGGTGTCCAGTGGATATGCGAGCTTTCTTTTTTTAATTGATCCAATTGAAGGCATGGACCTAGTCTGCTGATATCAAGGATAGAAACATCCGGAAGTGACCGATTCATGATCGGGCGAACGCGGGAGTTTTTAGGTTCACGCTTGAGACCGCGTTTGAAAATTTATAGGAGCTGAGACATTCATAGTTATCATGTTTACGAGATCGCGGGTGTAGGTGCCGTGGATGGTCGCGAAGGGCTCAAGCATTTGTATATCAACGTGTTTGTCACGTGTATGTGACTTCGCGTGTATAACTTCGATTTTATAATGATGTAGTGTGTATTCTTGTTTGATCGCGCGCGAATCGTGAAGTCTGATGCCCAACCTTTAGTGTATGGTACAGATGGTAGAAGAAAGTCCATTTTCCCATATCACTAGAGTTCTAGGTCATGTCACAATGGAACGTGTTGTTTAGTGAATATGAGCGTCACTTATTTGATTGGTTCAACTGAAGACATTAGTCCAGACTGCTAGGACCGAGGTAAGACATCCGGACGTGACCGTTTCATGATCGCGTGAGTGGTAGGTTAATGTTTGAGACAGCGTTTGGAAGTTTAAAGATGCTACGTTTTCTACCGGGGTTTTTTCATGTAGGCGAAATCGCGGGTAAGTATTGTGTGCATTATTGCAATTGCATAATTCTTAATTCTACTTACAGTGATAACACAATGCATATAGTGTCACCTAGCGGCGAAAATGCGAGCTAGTAGGTTTTCTTCGTGTAAAATGTCGAAAAATCTCATACAAACTTCAGAAGCGTTGGTCCGATAGCTAGACTTGTCCGATTTGTTTCAAATTTTAAGCAAGTACTCCTGGAGGGACTAGGAATCGACTCAGGGATGGGCCGTTAGGGATCATTTTTTCTTGTCACTCTAGTGTACAGATCTCGAGAAAGTATTTCACCGGTTGATATGTAGAGGTACCAAATACCGAAATACCACTTATTTTTAGTGGGGGTCCGTCATATTAGATGGACCATATTGAATTTAGAAAAACTAACATCGTAATCAGCGATGTCCAAAACCCATAATTCCATGTAAGTGTTACAAAATATTGACGTGTTTCTCAAAATATGATTTTTTAAAACTGCGTACGAACGGTTCAATTTAAAGACTTCATCTTTTGACCTCTGGAATGAAAACCTTTTTCATTGGAGGAATGACCTATGAAATCTACAAATTTGTATGCACTACTTTAAAGCCTTAAAGTGGAAAAGGGCTAAAAAATCGAACTCAAAGTTTTAGATCGCACCATTACGTCAAATTTGAAGTTTTTTTACCCGTTCTTAGGTCATTACTCCAATAAATTTAGTTACTTTCAAGCCTTATTATTAGTTTTGCGTTCCAGATCGATCCTGATGTAGCAGACTGTACGCAGTTTTGGAAGTCCACACGCACCTTACTTTAGACAGAACGTCACCACGGGAGCTATTTTGTTTTCCGTCTTTGTAAATGAAAACGAAAATATAACCTTTTTTTGAATCCTAAAACTGCTGCCTCCTATATTTCTTCAATTGACCCACAAAGAATGCCAAATTTTGCTTACTTTTTGGTCATTTGAGTGAGAACCTTCCCTCGTTGCCACAACTTTTAATAGTGAATTGTTTTACCACAACCTTAAATTGCTTGCCCGATCAGAAATTTCTGCACATTCCGATTTGGTGTTTTTTACACCGCGTAAACATGTAATCCAGAACACTTTACCTTTTCTAGCGACAACAGGGACTATCATGATTTTTTTTTTGAATATTTTAAAATTTCATTCAGTTCAGTCTCAGGAATTAACTATTTTGCATGCATTTTAAGTCCTTCGACTACGGGCCTGAGAGTGATAGTTATCAGCAATCACTGGATTACATGGCAATAAAGAATGAAATGTTAGCAGGCTCTCTTCGCAATGTCAATAAATAATTGAAACAGATAATTCCGCGAACAGCACAATCCGGGGTGCTATAATGATGTTGCTTCATAAACATCGACGACGTTTGCAGCTGGATTTCAGCAAAAATAACCCATCATTAAACAGATTACGGTCACTTGAGTGTAGCCTCACAGTCGTCCGCCAAACGGTAGCCGAAACCTCCTAAACATTATCGTGCCGTAAAAAAACGCGAATGTCCGGATCATGCAGCAAAGGGGGCAATATTGTCGCCCCTGGCTGGATGGCTGACTGACTGACGGAATGCTGTTAGATTTAATTGTCGCTTACCCCGTTTCGAAATCCGGTGCTGCGAGCACGCACCTTTATCCCCACATATCTTTATGGAGCCTATCAATCGTAAAAGGCGCTAGTTTAGTGGTCGTATCTTTGCTTCAGAACTCAAATCATTCAATGACGCCCTCGACGGTAGTAAAGATTCGTTCGCGGTAATTGTCCGCTTCCGTGGGGGTCTCTCTTCATTAGAAATTGCGCCCTCCGGCTAACCGGGTTCGACCGTATATTTAGCTACTGGGGGCGAAAAACATATTCTATTAAATCGATAGCAATCGTTCTGTGCACGAATTCCACCGGAGGATCGATGAACGGAACGGACAGAAAAAAATAACCCGTTCCAGAACCATCCGGCGGCGCTTCATTGAGGACTGTCCGCCGACTTATTAAGCACTCGATTTATGGATGCTGTTTCGGGTGATAAATGCGTGTTTCTTTTTAGTGGCACTAATTTTGAACGTCGCGACTGTCGGTCGCCGGTCGGTCGGAAGTGGGCTGCGGATTGAAATAGTTTGAATGAATGAATCAAAGCAACCAGGTCATAGCTGACGCGATTTGTACGGAATGAGTGTCTTTCAGTTCGACTTTTCAATTGAGTGTGAGTTGTTTTCAGTTTAGATGTCAATCACTTTTCGCGTTCTGTGAAATATTTGTTTTCACTGTTTCTTTCTTTGGATTTATTTTTTTGTTCCAGAAGCACACACCCAGAAGCCATTCTACTCAACTCACAAACACGCCAGAACTGGCTACTTGTCTTGTCATTACTTTTTTTTTCTTCCTCTTACTGTCTTTTTGCTGTTGTTGCTTTACTGCTCATAATTCCAACTGTTAGTGCTGTTTATTTTGTTTCTGCTTAACCATCCGTTTCTTTGTTTCGATGGCGTAATTTCCCGGTCGTCTGTTTTGCTTCATGTTTTTTGCTAGATGGGAAGGTATGTATTTTGTCTTGTGTTACCATAAATGACAGCAAATTAAAACTGGCTGGCTGCATTGGCGTTGTTCTGCCGCTACTTGGGGCCATTTTGTGTATTGCAAGTGTGTCTGAGCTGCACGCAATCCTGCAACGCAGCTATTCCTGGAATACTCCGGAGGGCGCTGACTAACATGATGAATTAGTCTCAAGAATGGTACGGTTTGTAGAAAGATGTTCTTCATTGTCATGGCGGATTTTAGTTTGGTGAAGGTTTGATTTGAAAAGTTTCTTGTTTCATTAGGATCCGCACTTAGTATTCTCTAAGAAAACTTAGAATAATATAGGTGCTTTCGGCAAGTCAGACCGAAAATATTTTCTTTCGTGCTCTCATCAAAGTTAGATCGAAGTGAAATCGACTTAACAAATGATTCATTTTCAATGAATAAAGAGCTGTCAAAACGGGATATAATCGAACCATTACTCATCCCAATCAAGGATGGGTAATATTTTAGCAGACAGTGAACAGAGGGCTTAATCATGAAATGCTTAATAAAATTAGTTTTAATGAAATATCGGAAAGAAAGAATTTTTGATCTGGCAGGCAATTTGTAGATATGGTAAAAAACACTTCTGGAACGCTATGTTTCAACTAAGGAGAAAATTGACAAAGTGTCAGTGTACTTCGATGAAATTACTCGAAAGCTGTACCTTGCTGTTTTAGTCGAAACTATTCCGTTAAAATAAAGACATGGTAAGATTTGCCGAAAAAACCAAAAAAAAAACACCCGTACCGAACTCCGACCGACCCCGATACGGGAGAGTCAAAACAAACGCCAAAATAGGAAGCCCACTCGTTTGAGATTATGAATGAAACGGGGCCTCGGTTCGACTCGTTCGGAATCGAACAAGGAACCACCCGCGGGTTCTCCGCCAGGACCAACCTTTTAATCTTTTAAGTGCGGAAACTTGTTCGTCACATGCCGATAACACCGAACCGAACCGTTCCATCGTCACAGTCCGTTTTGTCCGATTTTTTTTTTCTCCCGCTCTTCTTGAGTAGTTCTTTCGATTGCTCCGGGATGTTGTGGTCGTCGTCTTAAGGGGATGACCTCCCGAAGTGAACCATGCGTGAATCGTAAAACGAGGAGACAATTTAAAATTTGTCAACACATTCCACCAAGTCGCCGACCGATGGGGTGTCAATCTGGGCTGCTTCCTACCTGTTTTTCGGTTATCCGTTTTCTTTCGTCCTCTCTCTCTCTATCCAATCACCCATTTATGTTTGACGTTAATTGAAATTAATATATCATGTCGCGTCCGATAAAGCATGAGATAATAGTGTGTCGGATGACGTGGCGATGAAGATCAGCTGTTGCTGGTATGGTTGAGTCATTCGACCGAAAAAATGTTTTTTGAGAGCGAAAGTTCGGTATTCAAACAACGTGTTCGTCTAGAAGCACACATAACTCGAAGCGAAAAAGCCTCTGGATATAAATACTGATGTTATGAGTGAGTTTATCGTCTTGATTTTGCGAGTGTTTTCCAACAATTGGATCGCCAAGCGACTCAAAGTTTCAATTGTTGAAAATACCTATAAAACCTAATCATCAGTTCGCAGGTTTGGAATAATAATTTATGACGCTAACCAGCGAGACGTTCGAATGATCGAAAACAACGTATTGATGATCAAATAACAACTGTTCGATCTAATTCGGCATTAGTTAGTTTGCTACCTCTTGCGAAATACTGTCAGAGCGGAGAGTTACATCTAACACCTTTACCCTTCAAGATCGATTTCCTCTATTAGGAGTATGCAGATTCTTGCGTGGAATACTTAAGTTTCCATTTCGTATAGAAGGTCGCGTTCTCAAGTTATGCAGTTTTAAGATTAAGAGTGCCAATAAATACATGCTCGGAATCAGTTTTTTTACGGTCAAAATCACATAATTTCGAAACTGTCAACTTTGGTGATTTAATATCTTCGAAGAAAGAAAAAAGAAAGTTGCGGGCATTCTGAATATGAAATGAAATTTTCAATTTCGTGAAAGTAAAACAAAGATTATTAGTGATGCACTTCCTGAAAGACCATCTTTAAAAGCGAAATTCGAAATATGAAATTTGTCCCTTGATATCTGAAATTCAAAACTCAAAGATCGAAAGTTTACATTCCTAATTTATAATTTAAAATTCGAAAAACGAAATGCGAAATTTAAAGTCGGTATTGTAAGGTTGAAAATCGATAATCGCAAAAGCGGAATTCGAAACTCGAATCTCCAAATGCGAAAATTCGAGCTCCGATGTCCGTAATTTAAAATTTACAATTTTCAGAATGAGATATTTAAAACTTGAAATACGACCATTGAAATGCAGAAACTTCAGAACACGAATTCAAATTCGAAATTCGGAGTGCAAAACTTGAACATGATTAACAAAATTCAAAAAATCCGAATTTTGTATTCGAAACCCTAAATTAAAAATATAAATCTTGAAACTCGAAATTGAAATTCCGAAATGTGAAATTTGTTACTTGAAATTCGATGTTCGAATTCTTTAACTCGATAATCAAAATTTGACATTTGAAATACAATTGAAATTCGAAAATCGAAACGTGAAAAGTGAAATAGAAAAATCGGAATTCAAAAACCAAAATGTTCGAAAACCGAAAATCGCTCTTCGAAACTAGAATCTTTAAAAGCGAAAATAGAAATCCGAAATTTTGAAAAATCTAAAATTGGTATTCGAAAATCGAAATTCGAAAAATGTAAATTGAAAATGGAGAATCAAAAATCGAAATAGGAAAATGGAGAATCGAAAATTGGAATGAAATTTGAAATCTGCAAATCGAAAACCAATCACCAGATTTACTGATTGATTTGAGCAGCGAAAAAAAAGGTTTTTCTAACTTCGAAATTTTAAATCGAAATTCAGAATTCGAACTCGGAATGCAATAATAGCAGAATTTAGATTTTTTGTATTTTGTACTCGAAATTTGCAATCCGAAATTCAAAATTTGGCTTCGAAACAATAAATTGAAAATCCGAAATTTAAATTTAACCTGAAATCCGAAATTTGGTATTCAAGATTCGAAATTCAATGTTCGAATTTTACAGTTTGAAAAACAAAATGCGCAAATCGAAATTTCAACTTCGGAATTCGAGGATCGGTAATCAAAACCCCGAAAGCGATATTCGAATCTTGAATGTCGAAAAGCGAAAATTCGAACTCCGGAGTCCGAAATTTAAAAGTCGAATTATTCAGAAAGAGAAAATTTAAACTTGAAATATGAAAATTAAAATGTGGAAATACAAATTCGGAACACGGAATATTAAATTCGAAATTCGTCCGAAATTTGAACTCAAAGAATAGAATTTGTAAAGAGGAATTCAGAACTTGATTCCGAATTTTGCATTCGATGCCCTATATTCAAAATTTGAATTTCGAAACTCGAAATTCGACATTGTAAGTCCGGAATATGAAATTTTTAACTTGAAATTCGGAGTTCGAATTCCGAAACTCGATACTCAAAATTCGAAATTTAAAATACGAAAATCCAAATTGAAAAATCGAGATTCAAGAATCGCAGATTGAAAATATTCGAAAACCAAAAATCGCTATTCGACACACGAAACTTGAAAAGCGTAAATAGACATTCAAAATTAAATTAAGAAATTTCAAATTAAAAATTCGAAATCGAAATTTCAAAACCATTTTTTTTTGGGTAATCAAATCGGATCTCGAAAATGATGTATCAAATGATGTGAAATTCGAAATTTGTAAATCGAAAATGAATCGATGGTACTTCTCTATCAAGGCCCCAAGTTGATTGATTGATTTATATGTAGAGTGTTCAAAGGGCAGCGAAAAAAACTGCTTTTTTCGATGTTCGAAATTTTAAATCGAAAATTGGAATTCAGAATTCGAACTGGAATTGCAAAAGTAGAAATTCGGAATTTGAAACTCGAAGTTGTGTATTCGAAATTCGCAATCCTGAATTCAAAATTTGATTTAGAAACGTGAAATTCGAAATAGGAAATCCGAAATGAAATTTGTAACTTTAAATCCAAAATTCCAAATTTAAGATTCGAAATCCGGTGTTCTAAATTGGGAATTGCATTTGAAATTTAAAAATCGGAAGTCGAAAATCGATAATAGAAACCCCCCGGTATTCGAAACTTGAATCTCGAAATGTGAAAATTCGAACTTCGGAGTTAGAAATTTACAATTCGGATTATTCGGAATAAGAAATTTAAAACATAAAATACGAAAATCGAAATCCGAAAATCAAAATTCAGAACACGCTATTTTAAATTCGAAATTCAGAGTGCGATATTTGAACTAGAAAAACAAAATTCGAAAATTGAAATTCAGAACTTAACAATATGAAAATTGAGTTTAAAAAAAAACCGGAGTTACAGTTTCCAAATAATTTTTTTAGAAATTCTAAAATATGCAACGAAATCGAAAATCGGAATTCAAAAATTGCAGAATCAAAAATCGGAACTCGAAAATCGAAAATGGAGAATCAAAAATCGGAATGCTAAATTCAAAATTTGCAATTCGAAATATATTTGAAATATAAAATCGAATATTCGAAACTCGATAAACGATTTAAAACTTCAAAAGTCGGAATTCGGAGGTTGACATTTGAAGTTCGATATATTCATAATATTTGATTTGAAATTCTAAATTAAAAACTCGAAATTTGAAGATCCAAAATTAACAATGAAATCGAGAATCGATCATCGAAAATTGAACGACAAAGATCTGAAATCAAAAATAAAACATCGATAATTGAAAAACGAAAATCGAATATCATAGTTTGATTTCGAAATTCGGAGCAGGAAATGCGAACATAGAAATTAGTAATTTTAAATTCGGTATTCGATAATCGAAATTAAAAAAAATTAATTTCGTAATATTCCGACTTGGAAATTTTAAAACTCAAAATGTAAAATATAAAAATCGAATTGAGAAATTTAAAATTCGAAATCCCAAATATGTAACTTGAGTTCGAGCCTAGAAATTTGAAAACATAAATTCGACAATGAAATCGAAAATCTGTGACCGAAAAAATGGCAATTGGAAAATCGACTCCAGAAGGAGGTGGGTAATCCACCGAATATCGGAACCCAGACACAAAATAATGACTACTAGATGGTGCAAAGGGCAGCGCTGTTAGACATTAGGCCGAATGGATAGTAGATGAAATGGACAGTAGATCGAATGGACATTAGGCCGAGCGATATTAGGCCGAATCGGCATTAGGCCGAATCGACATTTGACCGAATGGATATCTGACCGAACGGACATATGACCGAATGGACGTTTGACCGCATGGACATTTGATCTAATGTACATTTGGCCGAATGGACATTTGACGGAGCGGACATTTGACCGAATGGATATATGACCGAATGGACATTTGATCAAATGGATATTTGACCGAATGAACATTTAACCGAATGAACATTTAACCGAATGGACATTTGACCGAATGGACATTTGACCGAATGGACATTTGACCGAATGGACATTTGACCGAATGGACATTTGACCGAATGGACATTTGACCGAATGGACATTTGACCGAATGGACATTTGACCGAATGGACATTTGACCGAATGGACATTTGACCGAATGGACATTTGACCGAATGGACATTTGACCGAATGGACATTTGACCGAATGGACATTTGACCGAATGGACATTTGACCGAATGGACATTTGACCGAATGGACATTTGACCGAATGGACATTTGATCGAATGGACATTTGACCGAATGGACATTTGACCGAATGGACATTTGACCGAATGGACATTTAACCGAATTGACATTTAACCGAATGGATATTTGACCAAATGGACTTTTGACCGAATGGACATTTGACCGAATGGACATTTAACCGAATAGGCATTTGACCGAATGGATATTTGACCAAATGGACTTTTGCCCGAAGGGACATTTAACCGAATAGGCATTTGACCGAATGGATATTTGACCAAATGGACTTTTGACCGAATGGACATTTGACCGAATGGACCTTTGACCGAATGGACATTTAACCGAATGGACATTTGACCGAATTAACATTTGACCGAATGGACATTTGACCGAATGGACATTTAACCGAATAGGCATTTGACCGAATGGATATTTGACCAAATGGACTTTTGACCGAATGGACATTTGACCGAATGGACATTTAACCGAATAGGCATTTGATCGAATGGATATTTGACCAAATGGACTTTTGACCGAATGGATATTTGACTGAATGAACATTTGACCGCATGTACAATCTTGTGTTCAGTTCCAACTACTCTACTGGGTTCTTTGTTTAGTTCATTCAGTCTAATGCTCATTCGGTCTAATGTCCTTCGGTCGAGCGACCGTCGGTCTAACAGCCTTCGGCCTTATGACCCAGCATCGTTTCAGAATAGGTGTCATATAAATAAAATCGAATTCTAGTAAAACTAATGAACCGAATTTAACCGCTTGTTTTTCATTCAAGAAAACATATAACAGAAACAAATTACTTTCTTCAGTTCCCTTTTTGTACCATGACTTTAAACAATCTTTTTTAACTATCATCCATAGCAATGAACTTACCCCTTTCAATACCAAACGCAAACGTTTCAATTTGAAATTTTCGCACATTGATGAGCAGAGCATAGGGTGACCTACCCTAAAACACTAAAAAATAATTGGTCGAAAAATAATCAGAAATTGATGTGCTTCCAAAAATTACAGTAAACAATAAATAATAACTCGAATGTCGATTACATCACCCCTCCTTCAGCACAGCCCCCGGTCCGCCTAACGGGGAAGTAGGGGCGACCAATCGTTCGGAAAAGTGTCAGATTCGATCAAATTGGCAATCCATAAACCCGACGGCCCGCAGAGCAAACCGTCGGACTCACTTTTCGATTCGAAAGTGCGATTATCGATATTATCCCACCAAATTTGATATCCATAAATGATGTTTTTCCCCCGTTCGAATATTTTCCTTCGGGGTTCTGTTCGATCAAAACCAACACCACCAACAAACGGAAGGGACTGCTTGAGCGTAGTAGCAGGCGGGGGTTTTGTTTTGATGAATACCGGGTTAAGTATTCCCTCCGTTCCGTTTTCCGCCTTCAAGACGAGGAAGAGGAAAGGATACTGCCGGCGGGGCGGGTATCAGACGGCAACCGTTAAATTTTACAACTTTATGATACGCTCGACGAGGCAGATATACCATTATGAATATTATGAATTGGAACATTATCTTTAAGGCAATAGGATACTCAGTTTGAATCATCCAAATATGACTGCTTGTAGCGGGACAGCTGTTTTTAGTTCGTTCGATCGCACGGCCAACTGCGCTGAACAACAACGACAATCTGATCCAGAGTCGGAGAGCTTTTGGCTGGAAATTGAAAGGGGCAATTAATTGGGATTACCGTCGCTCGCTCGAGCCCGTGCCCGGTTATCGACTTAGGACAGTTGAATGTGTATACAGCTTAAAATCCTAATGCCGCGTTGTGCGTGATGCTTTGAAACACACAATCGTGGTCAGTTTTAAGGCGAGAACTGCTGCTGCTGCTGTTGTCTATGAGCCCCGGAGACCACGCAGTATCTCGAATAGACACCAGCTTTGGTCGCGTTTTAATTGAGTTGTACATAAGCTTTTACCTTCTTTTTCTAATGGTCAAATGAATTAGAAGGTAACCCCAGTCCGACAGGCCGCCATGTTCGATGCTCGTAGTCGTGCACGTTTGTTCGCGAGGCGTTATCATCCTATAACTATAAATAATATATTTTATTTCACTGATAAAAACCTGAAATTTACAATTCACCCGGTTTGCGCAACAACAACCATCACCACCGAGTACGGGCTGGTGGTAGCGAAACTAGGGCCTCTTAGTAAGTGAATTGATTTCGATTCCGGTGTCGAGCGGAGGATAGGGTAGGGGCTAGGATTCGTGCTTCGGAGGAGGGATAGAAGGAAACTTTTAACACGTAAAGTGTTTATAGAGTGTTTGGTGCCCGATCTGTTATGATTCTAACTTTTTTCCCCCGTCTAAAGTGAGCGAAAAAAAAATCTACCCGCGGGGCACAAGTTATGGGATCGGTAAAGGATCGCCCAGTTTAGCTTCTATTATGTATAAAATGTTTGCGCACTTGAATGGATATTCCAGTCGAATTTATGTAACCTATGCCGGGCTCGTGTTCGAGTGTGCACACGCGTTTTCCGTTTCAATCCCCCTTCGACAGTGGTGGCAGGCCCCGACCGAATATGGCTTATCGGAATCACTTTCCGAGGTTGGAAAGGTAATGTTTACGGGCCTGCCGGGACCTTGCGAGTGGGAGAATAAAAATGTGTTTATTTGCCGGTATGAATTCGATTTTTACGACTTCCGTGGTTGCTATAAATACTGGTTTTCCAATCCGCGTAGAATACGGTACCTACGTCACGGGGTGATGGTGGATGGTTTCACATCATGGGAATTCAAATGAAGACGATTTCCTGAAGAATCTTGAAGCTTCGATCTGAATTATATTTCAAATCTTTTTGAATGTTTAGCAACTAGGTACTCACTTTGTTTTTTAACTCGTTTCCATGCACCCGGATTACTTTGTTCAATCGAATGACACATCACAGTGACGGCTCCGCTCGCAGCAGCAATCAACACACAACCCGTGTTTTGTACAGTTTTGTGTAAAATGCTGAACAGTCTGCAGTAATTGATATCGTTACCATGAAAGTGAGTGACACTTCAGTTTTCTGAGCAATCGCTTCCATTATGTTCCACAGCAAAAGAAAAAAAAAACAAAAGCAAATTAATTA
>NC_080670.1:13153996-13203996 GCF_030247195.1 Topomyia yanbarensis | reverse complement strand
TTTGTTATACAACTTTCTAAAAAAATAAAAGTGGATTAGGAGAATTTTTTACTTTTTTTAAGACACATTACCTATAACTTTGGTAACTCATGGATTATGGATCATGGATTCTTCTTCGTCTCATCAGTACTTGGCAGCTATCTTGACAACACAGATAGACGATAAACTCAACCAGGACCACAACTTGTGTTCACAACACAAGTAAACGACTGGACACGAATGATGTCCCGTAAGCACAGAACCTGAAAGATAAACGAAACCGTTAGTTTCATTCTTGTTGTGGTGATTTGTGTAGAAGTAGTGTAGTGAATCTCAACGGCAAAACGTTTTCCGACAAAATAAAGCAGTTATTGACTTCCTATCTTTTTGTAATAGGAGAAACATTCACAATGTGAAGTATTCACTGAAGGTGAAAATAGAGCTTAGTCTTTCGCAAATAACCTTTATTCAGCTCCATCATGCCATGCATATTATTCTGATAACGTTTAACAACTTGGCTCAGACAAAAAAATAAATTTTACATTTCAACCAAAAACACGTGGTTCAGCGTGAAAGCGTTCGAATCAAGATTCTCGTGGAATATAGATGATGGAAAAATTGAGGTACAGCTGCACGATCTGGCCCCTTAAAAATCATGTTAAAATTTGAAGAAATAGCATCCGTTATGGATGAAATATAATGGAGCTTTATAACAGATATTTCCAATCGTATTTTGCGATTGGACATAACGATCCTTTCCTGACCTGACCCTGGAATACAAAATGCGCTACCATTAAACGATATCAAGGGCATAGTCCACATATCAAGGGCAAACGAATACGTTCGAAGTTCAGTTTTAACGTTCCGCTCATCAGCATCAGACCGCCATATAGACGTTAGGTCGAAAAAATCAAACTTTACTTATGATCGCTAAAATGACTCCAAACGGTTGTTGTCCCGTTAGAACAGAAGCTCTGATTCTGAGAGCTTACAATGGAACCGAAACACTGATTTAACTTAGCAAACCAATGCAAGTGCAGTTTAAATTAGCTACGGAATTTGCGTTTCAACTTCGTTTCATCAGAATTTGACACTAACTTAGTGACAGAACGAAGCTAGCACCGGATTGACGCTAGCTCCAAAAAAACGGAGACACTACTTGTGTTCCTGAGCAAACCCCCAGTCAAGCGTGATGTCCCGCACGTCATGCGTTGCACTGCAGCAAATGTAGTTTTCCTTAAGAATAAATTTGGTAAAAACCGGAGGAAAACTCCTCTACAGAAATTCAATCCAACACACAGAGCTATAGGGAATCGAGGAATCTTGAGGATCGTCGAAGTCACACTCTTCCTGAACCTAGAGTCATAGCCGGCGGCGAAGCTTTCTTTAGCATTTCAAAACAGTGCTTAGAGCCTTCCTTAAGAGAACACTTTAACTTGTCCACGTGTAGTCCCGAATAAAAATAAAAAAATACACCTTAAATACCAGTCCGCCGGGCTTTGTTAACTCGTTTTTCTGCTGCGTGATGAGATCCGTTTTCTTGGCGGTGGAACATTAGCTGCGTTGTCCGTTGCTAGTTTGATATCATTTGCTTTGTCTTCTCTTGCGTTATCATTCGCCTTCATGTCGTCAACGGAATTACATTCTTACTGTTCACGATAGGATGCTCTTATTAGTTTCTTGTTCTTGCGGGTCGCAAAACCGTCTTTATTGCGGACGTAGGATTATCGCGAAAAGCTCGAGCGTTTGTGTGTTAACGTGTTTGTCACTTGCGCTATCGCGTACGTAACTTAGCGTGCATACATTAGATTTTATAACAGCGTGCCTATTCACATATTTGCTTGTATTCTTGAATGATTACGCGCGTGAATCTGATGCTAATTTTTTATGTGTAGCACAGATGCTAGAAGAGAGTAAGTTTTCCCATATCACCACATCTCCGGGTCATGTCGCTATGGAGCGTGTTGTCTAGTGAATGAGTTTCATTTTTCCGAAGCAACTGAAGGCATGATTCTAGGCTGCTAGGACCGAGGGTAAACACTTTCAAACGTGACCGATCACGATCGCGCGAGCCGCGTTGCCAAATTCATAGGTGGTAGAACGCTCACTTAATTACCAGTGTTTTAATGTTAGTGAAATGGCGGGCGTAACGCTTGAGGGGGAGTAAGCTAGATCGTTACGAAACATGTTTTTTACTGAAGAAAAACAATTCAGGAAATTTGTTACGTAATAGGAGAAAGGGGATAGAGAAATTTATGACAATTTGTTACATAGGGGGAGGGGGAGTCAATTTTAGGAATTTTTTGCGTTACGTAATTTATGAATGGTTCCTAAGTGTGTGTGGATTATTGCAATTGCATGTTTGCGTTTGTGCCAAGGTTTGTGTTATCGAGAAGACCACGAGCGTTTGTACGCTTGGAATAGGAAAGGTTGTGAGTGTACATGAGAGAATGAGCAACTGATGCTGTTGGTGAGTATTAGTACTAATAGAAGTACAACAAAAACAGATTGGAGTAGAAGAAAAGAACACCTGTAACATGCAATTAAAGTACTCGTCTACATGTCAACAAATGGTATTTATTTACCATTAACGACAATTGCATTCTGCTAGAATTTTATCACGCCATGCTGACCGGGAATGGCTGATTCACGTGCGTCGGTAAATTAATCGTACCTTAATTCATCCAAAACGATCTTCCCGAATGAATCGAATAGAATGCACGAATTGGTAAAACCCGCACATAATGGTTAGAGATTTTTTGTGAGGAGATTTTTCTAACCATAAAAAAGGCGAATAATCCTGAGGTTAAAACCTCTATGATCGAAATTTTCAAAAACCTATTTGCTTTATTGCCTTTTGTTCAATTTTAATTTCTGTCGTGATCCGATGACAAATAATTTTCGACGTAAATACTAATGCCTTATTTAAGCATTTTTTGGTGGTATCCATTGGGGAAACCAGATCGAAATGGTGAGTTACGTGAAAGCAATTATGTGAAAAAAATTCCCCCAGCGGCAGGATTCGAACCTGCAACCCATGGGACTCCGGTCCAATGAAGAAAACCTTATGCTATCCCTGGGATATGATGACGTTCCAGGACGAACACATGATTATCGGGTTGGCGGCAGTGATCGTAACAACAGTGATTCAATGGTTGAACAACCATCTCCGTCCAACTATCGAATTTGTATCGATAATGGTGTCGACTGACAGATTTGGAAATTGGCTAAGAGAGTTGCTGGCGATATAGGTAAAATCGGTTCCCATTGTTAACGATTGTATGATGTATTATCAAAAGCGTATATTCAAAAGCCAAAAAAAAAAAAAAAATAATCACAGTAGATCATGTCATGATTAAATGATGAAAGATGTACAGTGGTCTTTTTTGAATATCAATGACATCTCCACTTTACTACAACTCACGGAACGATTCTGTTTTTCGATTCGACTTATACCACAGCCCACAACAACAGTAGACCACGCCACCGAGGAGAAGGAATTATATTCACTTGAACGAGCTCATAAATCGCAAAAATCTAACCCATAAAATGTGCTATTCCGAAAACAATTGCATCTGCAAATTTCATAAGGCTCCTATTTCGCCTTCTCTTCATAGCCACAGCCCGCAATAGCCGCCTCGTGGTAAACAACTGTACAAGCAAGCAATCCAAGCAAGCAATGATTGCCATGGCATCGCCATCAAGAAGAGGGCAGAGTTATTTATTCCAAACGGCACATTGATTGGAAGAGATATGGCGTTCCTCGGAAGTTCAGCCTGACTGCGCCGCCTGTAGAATAAAAGCCCTCAATTCACTCGACATTGTTTCGATTTTATTACCTCGACGGTACGTTTGCTGCATACAAAGTGCAAATTTCGTTGTGAGCTACATTTTTATTCGCCCACCCCCCTTCCCCTAGCTCACTTGGTACACTTGAATCTTCTTGGATGGATTTTTGCTTGTTCGAGTACCGGTGGCAATTTAGAAACTTTATCGAAGCAGCATTAGGTCGTCGGATTAGGTTGGGACCTAAATTTTATTCATCATATTTAGCCTAATGTAAAGTAATTTAACAGAACAAGCTGATAAAACAGTTGTCCTTATCTAAGAGAAATTTGTCAAATCGATTTTAACTGTCAAACGGGCAATAATTCCGTCCAAATTCGTTCGACCGACAACTCGAACCATCGAACTCTCGAGCAAGGCAACAGCGATCGCAACGGTCGTCATAACAAACAAAAAAAACAGACCAATAACACCCATTTCGTCTAATCTGTTGATTTACTCATTAGCATTTAAAAGACACGTTGTTAACAGAAAAGTTAAAAGCTTTCGTATGGCCATAATACATTTCATTATGGGAGAGCCGGTGAGAGCTGTCTCCGCTTTGTCATTCTACCCACTTTTAGTCGCTCGCTGATAAGCCCGGCGGCCAAAATGTAAACCCCCCGAGTGTCGCGCACGAGCACTGGGACACGAGACACTGATCGCGTATGTTCTCCAGTCCAGTATTGAAAAAGCATGCCATGATCGGCGAGGGGGCCACTCATTTGAATATTCTTATTTTCAATGAGACCGCCCCCCTTCGGCTGACAGCTGGGACCCGCAAACGAGGTGAAAGAACTCCCAGATCGAATGAATTTTTTGTTTGGCGAGGTGGCCGCATCTTCCTTCCTTCGACTAGAGGTTATTGTGGAGACAAAATCCTATAATTTGTTCGGAATTAATAACTCTATTTTCGGTTTCATTTGGCGCTTTGCCAAGATGTTCGAGGATTACCTACGCCTAGCACGGGTCGGGTGTGAATGAATGATGTTGGTGGAGAGAGATGGAGGAAGTCGGAAATTGAGCCTATTTTAATTGCCGGTCCTACTTACAGGCGTATGGGAAGGTTTGTTTGTTTTCTATTCCCGGATGTGGCTCGTCGTTGGTGGTGCTTCGGTTGATTACAGAGCTCTCGTTCATCAATGACAGCAAAATAATGACGCCCCGGCGACTGAAAGCGTTTATGTTTTACACCGTTCCCCTCTCACTCATTCCATGCTTTAGCGAGCTGCATTTCTCCACTGAAAGGAGCATAATTCCGAAATCGTTCATCAACCTTAATTTGCTTTTATATGACTAACGGTTGGCCAGTTTGTTCGTTAGGGTAACTGCATATTGTGGACTGGAGGCGCCAGGGTCGGATTCGATTTGTTGAGGTTTGAGATTTTTTCATTCATTCTGGCAGTTATTCAAAATTAAATTATGCTAGTACCACGCCATATTTACTTTGTAAAAATAGGAATAGTCAGGAGTATAATGGTTATTAAATACCTCGATGAGCTCGATTTTTTGGATTCATTCAAAACTGAATTCTTTATGTTTCGACTTTGTCTCATCAGAATCCCACACTAACTTAGTGACAGGACTAAGCTAGTGCCGGATTGACGCTAGCTCCAAAAAACGAAAACACTATCTGCGGATATGAGCGTCATTTTATATTGGTACAACTGAGTGCATGGACCTAGGCTGTTAGGGCTGAGTATGAACTTCCGGACGTAGCCAATTCATGGTCGCGCGAATACGGGCGTTTGTAGGTTCACTCTTGAGACCGCATTTGTAAATATATGAGTGCTAGTCTTCGGGGTGTTTTCATGTTTGTGAGATCGCGGGTGTTGGTATGCGTGGATGATCGTGAGAGCTCGAGCGTTTGTATGTTAACGTGCTTGTCCCTTGCGCAAGCGTGTGTGTAACTTCGCGTGCATGAATTCGATCTTATAACCGTGTGGTCATTTGTATATTCGCGTGTATTCTTGAATGATCGCGCGCGGATCGTGAATCTGGTGCTTAATTTTTAGTATATGGCACAGATGCTAGAAGAGTGTAAGTTTTTCCATATCACTAGAGTTCTCAGTCATGTCACCACGGAATGTGTTATCTGGTGAATATGAGCGTCATTTTTATTGGTCATGGGCCAGGTTACGCACCACTTGCTTCCGTTTTTCGGATACCGATGAAGACTGCTGTCTACTCCGTTTATTGATCAAGCATAAAATTGACAGTTACTGAATCGGTGTTTGTTGTTTTGATGGTAAAGAATTACTAGTAAACCGAATAAAGTCGGGACTCATGAAACAAACTAAATTTATATCGAACAGTTGCAATCAACCAGACCGTTGGCTTCAAAAGTTTTAATAAAATCATACTTTTCGCTGTTTGTACTAATTCTGGAGAAAATCTACAATAGGACGTAAGTAACAATGAGAGATTCTCTCTCGGTCATTTCTATATTTAGTACTCAACTCTTTGCATAATATTCTAGTAAAAACCATCGTCTTTCGATATGGGCTGGAAAATTAGGTCAAAGTGTTATAGTGACGTCGTAATAATCGAAAGAGAAAGTAAACTAAGAGAGGCTCTCAATGTTACTTACGTCCAATTCAAAATTTTCTCCAGAATTATGCTTACCTAGATATTTAATATTGAAATAGTGTATCTATTGTCGATCGAATAGTGCAAAAATGAAATCATTCCATGATGTAACCGTTCGCGCTACGAGTCCTGAGAGTTGTTGGTAAATTCGGTGGCTTAAGCGCACCTCTCGTGGTCGAGACACCATTACCTTTTTCACTTGCCTGAAGAGTTTTAAAAATTTCTCCACTTGTTCGTTTATTGGGCTTACTGGTTAAGAAAAAGTAACCATCTTCTCTGACAGTTAGCTGTGCCGTTGTAGTACTGGCTGCTAGTTTGGAGGTAAAAGGCGCAGTCTTCGTGTTTTTCAGCAAACCCGTCTGTTTCGGCTAAACTATGTTTTAATCCTGTTAAGACAGATGTTTTCCGTTTAATTCCACTATAGAAATTATTATATTTTATAAGAACAGAATTACGAATATGGTGGAACTGTATAAAGGTGAGATCCGTAAATTTTAGCTCAAGTTTCACTTTCGATAAATGTTCTACCAAGCGAACCGAAGGTCGATCACGATAATATTGGAAATCAACAACCAATATGTTGAACCGAGAAGTGTTACAGAGCTCATCTCATCTCGATCAATAAGCAACAAACAGGCAAATTCAGTACTGCAAGAATAACACTGAGTCGACTTTCTTGTCTCGCTCAGAACAGAAGCCAAATTGCTCCACTTCTGCTAGAGAGGCCCATGAGTGTGTCGCTTTGTCTATTTTGCGGAAGCAAAATATAGTTGCTTCTACTTATTGTGCTTAACAAAATGAGTGACAATCCTAAGCAACTGGCAGCTCTGTTGTTGAAAATTTTTCGACCTGTCACGTGTGACCGTCGTTTTCGGGAGGCTGAACAGATGTTAAGAGCTTATAGAGCTTATTGTCAGATGTTCGCACTCTGCAATTAAACCATGTTAAAGATAAGCGACACGAATGCCACTTACGTGCTAGTATCAAAAATCAACAAAAAATTATACATGATGTACTTATTATGTACAAGACGATTACTCAAAGTCTCTCGCTTCATAAAACTACATGCAGCACATCGTCGAATATGAAAGCGTTAAAATCAGCATATCCATATATATGGATGATGATTCAATCGAGGTACGTACTACACGATCTGGCACCACGCATCTTTAATAAAACACTTAAACAACTTATGTCAAACTACGTTTGATAGGGAAACTATCAGGAGGAACTCCTTCCCAAGTGTTGCCAACGATGTTCGTGTGGTGAGAATGCGTCCAATAAAACCGATCCACTGCTACGCTTCGAATCAAAACCAAGAGTGTTGCATATACTCAAAAAAACTGAGACGATCGGTATATGATTTTTTTCCACCGAAAAACTCAATTTGTACTGCGCATGAAATATAGGTTGTGTGGTAATGGATTTATATCCCTTCTGGCTGAGGCTCGAACATACAACGAGTGGTTTATGAGACCAGCGCCTTACCTCTGAATCGCCACACCGTACCCCAGCGATTTCCACCTCGAAACCTACATCATTAGCTGTCATCTACTTTGATTAGTCAGAGTTTACAACTAAATTGATTCATGCAGCTTCCCTTTTAAATGAGAACAAATGCTTCTTCCACTGCTCTACGATCGATTCCAATGATGTCGATGTGTTGGAGTAGATTTTTACGTTTCGGATTCTCATCATCAGTAACTAGCACCAACTTGGGACCAGCTAAACGGTAATTCAAAATTAGTACCAACATTGACAACAACTCAAACCAAAATTTGTTTCCCCAATGAGAGAATTTTCTGTTTTATCGGAAAGTAATGGACAAGCATCATCTGTGACAGTTCATTTCGCTGCATCGAATCGGTCGCTGCCTTGAAATCTAAGAACAAATGATTCCAGAAGTTTTATTCCCGAAATTTATCCAAATTATCCAATTATTCATCGCCATTTCTTCTACAGCCAATGAATGCACTCTATTCAATCCGATGAGCAGTGTAGGGTTGTTCGTCGTACAACGTGATTGACAATTCCAGCACGTACTTGAACTGGATCGTTATCCAGTTGTTGATTCGGCAACAACAACTACTCAATCCGACGCTAGTTTAGTCCTGTAACTAAGTTTGTGTCAAATTCTGATGAGAGGAACACGAAACGCATATCTATAACTAGTTTAGTTATAGGTTTTGTGCACTTTACGTGTAAACGTGGTTATAACCAATTTTCCCCAAAAATCTTCTCTTCAGGGGGGGGGGGGATAAAGCATAGTGAATTTTAGTGTACTTATGGTAATTCTAAGATCTGGCCGCCTACGCCTTCCATTACTCCACCTCGTACAGGTCCTTACTGAGGTCATAAAATTAACTGCTGCCTTAGGATCATTGTCACTTTTCCCACCGATTAATTCCATTGAAGCTCCGTTATGTGAAACCTAGAAACTTCCCGTTTTACTGGGTAATATACGGGAACCCTTGAGTGCTTTATCTGGAAAATCTTACTAGATTACTTCAGGTGGTGGCTCATAGAATTATTCAATTCCTGACACCGAGTTTGCGGATTCATTAGCAAAGGTAGGCACATTAGAAGATGACAGCTACGAAAGACCAATTAGCTTAATAATATTTTTTTCTGTATTCTTCGTCAGAGAACGCATCAAAGTGAAAGCTGGATATATTCCATCATATCGAATGTATCGACGAAGCCCTGGCTTGGTTCAGGGAGACTATTACGACATCGAACACGTTGTTTGGTCATGTGCCGTGTATTGTGACGTCAGGTCTTAGGCCTGATGTGGATCACGCGTTGATCCAGTATGGAATCCTGACAAACCGCGATCTATCCTATGTATCAATTTGTACAGCTTCTTAAAAGCCGTCAAAATATAAATTTCGCTTTTTCTCTTTCTACTCTTTTCTCCATTTTCAGCTCTTTCGTCTGTACTGGATAGGATTGATGATTTGAAGCGACATAATACATCTCCGCCGTTAAACCAGCAAGCACGAGTCCTGCAATAAGAGCTAGGATGCCAATATTTATAGTTGTTCTAAATTTTCAAACTGCACATGCCGCAAAAATTTTAGCTTTGAGCGTCATGAAACCGTGAGATCTGGTGTAATCTCAATTAAATAATATTAAAAATTGCCTTTCTGGGATATAAAAATTTTTATGTTCAGATAAGACGAGTTTAGAAATGCAACTTTTATTTTTTTGTATGCCAAATTGCCTGAGAAATGTATGAAAAGTCAAGATCTGGTATCAATACGAAAAACTATTTTTTTAAGTTTCAGGAAACTTCTTAACCGTTGTGAGAGATCCCTTAATCATATTCGATTGAGCTCACATTTTGCATGGAGACTTTTTTTTGAGGCGCTGGAGCTTTTAAGGGTGTTATCCGGTTATACAATTCGATGGTCACTTTTTTCCCATATATGCGTACGCGTAACTCGGTGTGTTGCCGATCCGCATCATAGCGCCGCTACGAAATCGCTTGGATATCTAAAGCCACCAAGCTAGCAATCTGATACCAAGTGAACTGTAAATCTGGCCCTTTTCGAGGGACCTAACTACAGGTTCGAGGAGGATCATCCAGTACTCTGGGTATAAGTAAACCCAAACACACGGCAGTGGAGCTGTGGGTATTTGCCTTCCCATTTTGCAATTATTTTTAGTATACCCTAATAAAACCACCTTTATGAAAATGATCTTGGATGTTAGGGGGTTTCTGATAAATATTGAAAAAATAAATAAATAAATTGTAAGCGATGCAAAACCACTTGCATTTCCCTTCCCGTTGAATTCGACTCTGGTATGACATGGTTCCTACAAAAACGGTACCTCAACCAATGGAGGTGAACGGGGGGACGCGAAGGTAAGAGGTGCGGGAACTGGGCAAGTAATCAAAACGCGAATTGAATACAAATAAATAAAGTGACCTCAGATTAGCTCTCCGGTACGCTGGTCGAACGCGAGCAAACGATGGCCAACGGGGGGAATAAATAATAATAGTCGTAGAGGTATTGAAGGGAAAATTGCTTTTTGCACAATTGCTTCTGCTAAATCTATGACTGTTGGTTACGGAACGGCGATATGGTTGCCTATTACTTTCCCCGGTTGAGTATACAGTTGTATTTTGCTGCTATTTTATTTAATAGTCCATCCCGTGATAATTTTTTTTATTGATGAATGAAAGATTACTTCCGTAAAGTTTTTTTCAAAAACGGGATTACAATCAACTTAAAATACTATATAATGAAATGGAACTTTTGGAATCAATTCAACACTAACAACTCAAAGATAAAAGGCCTCAAATTTGATGAAAAAGACTTATTTAATATTTTTATATTCGATCAACCGATCTTGTTTCAGCTTGTCTGACTATCCGGAGGTGATGAATTTATGGCTTTTTTCTGGTTCTCTTATTTCTTCCAATGTGTCCAGTTTACGAAATGATGAACGAGGTTGAATCAATACACAGATATTAAATGCCGATGGGAGCTAATTGGAAAGCTTTAAACATATTTTCTGTTGTGCTTGTTATCTTCGCTAGGGGAGATTCAGCTTAAAAATTCGGCTGCTGCTGCCTGGGGACGCAGCGCAAAAGCGGAGTATAAACAGAAAGTGGTTCCTTATCTCACGACCGGAATTAGCATTTTAATAGGATGTTATGTGTGTTTACTGACAGACTTTGCTCGGTTGAATTAATTGACTAGATCAGATCTACTATACTATATTTCTCCTTAGTGGAGAAAATTTTCAGGTTTCCTCTACTAAAGAGAAAATCGTTTAAAACTATCTTTGCGCGTGAAGAGCATAAAACCTATAACTAAATTAGTTATGGAATTTGCGTTTCGACTTCGTCTCATCAGAATCCGACACTAACTTAAAGACAGGATCATTTTCTCCTTAGTGGAGTAAAACTAGATTTGATCTGAATTTTCTCAAGACTAGGGGTTTGCTCAGAAACACAAATCGTGTTTTCATTTTTGGAGCTAGCGTCAATCCGGCACTAGCTTAATCCTGTCACTAAGTTAGTGTCGGATTCTGATGAGACGAAGTCGAAATGCAAATTCCGTAACTAAAAAGATTAGATCTGCTTTCTGAAACCATAAACACCTCAAACTGTCTGTATTTATTAAAAAAAAATCAAAAGAAACTTGAGCTGTTTGGTTTCATCCTAGTCACCTCACAAGGACTCTTCGATTCCACATCTCACGTGTCGAGCCGAAATTTCCGAAACCTAACATTTTCAATTAAGATAATAATCCCCAACCACGTCCGACAGGGAGGCAGAACTCACGCAAGCCAAAGGGACAGGAAATGCAGTTCCTTTGAAGCATCTTGATCAAAATTTTTGGAAACCATTCGGAATCGGATAACGAACAGGGACAAAGCCGCGTGCCGATCGTGGCGGCGGCTAGTGATTGTCTCTCTCTCTATAATTACGGAAAACGATCCCGACTGCTCTCCGGGGCGAGTCGGTCTGATGAAGGGGCTCGATTTCGGTGGGTTTTAGTTTTATCACTATCATTACCGAAACCTGCCTATAGAGCCGAACTCTGGGTGATTGATCCTGTCCGGAGGTCTTGATGTCGTTGTTAATAGTGCCAATCGGCCCCCAAATCTTATGATTTATTGCATTTGGGAATCGATTAGAGTCGGATGCTGCAAATGGGCGGGTGCTGGCTGGTGTGTTTTCCGGAAAATTGTTATGACTATTTGATTTGGCTAAATCGAGGAAGATGGACGGGGATTTGTCGCCGGAAATGGGTTTGGAGTACGTGACGTAATTATTTCGACGATGCTTGAAACTTGCGCGAAACGTGACTGTTGGGATGAGAAGTGTGTTTCCCTCGGTTAAGATCCAATCTTAGAAACTGAGATCAGTTTGGAAACAATTTTCTTCCCATAAAAAATGATGCTTTTTGATACGGTTCAATGCTATTGCTGGTCGAATGTTTAGTCCCTTTATGTTTACAGTGAATAAATAAACAAAAACAATGGTTAGCCTAAAAGACCCAAGCAACCATAGACGTTAAACCATTACACAATATTGACTATATATTTGCACTAGCTCTATTTTAGCATCAAAAATGCATACAGGCACAACTGATATATAGCATTATCACCAGCTTTATATACGTATATAAGGCTGATATAACGCATATAGGCTTCGAGAAACTAAGAAGCATTTATTTTTTACAAATGCAATGCTATAATATTACAGAGCAAATATAAAGCCGAAGTAATGCTAATATATTATTATGTGTGTTTATTCCCTATGCAAATTTTCCTGAGAATTATTTTCGGTATATCTCATTGCATTCAAACATGTATATTATTGCCTGAGCAGAAAAATCAGCACACTTACCTTGATGGATGAGGCAAGGTACCTCTGTTCGAAATTTACTAAAAGTAAATAGTATTTTCATATTTTTTCCTTTATGTTCATTACACCGAAAAGGAAAAGCATTCTATTAGCATGAGTAGCTGCAATTTCAGGCTTTCAAATTTGACATTTATTCATTTGCGCTATACAAGAGCATTAGTAAACGTAATAAAAACGGGTTGTCACAGTAATAGCACAACATGTCGTCCAGTCAGGCATCATAATCGCATTCTAACAGCATTATATCAGAATATTGAGCTCATCGGCTCTTTAAAACTGTCCAATATGAAGATCAAAAGCAGATATGAAGCTAAGTTATAATGCTTAATCACAGTAGCCTTCCTAATCTCGTACAGATCAAAAGTTAAAAAGCGCATCGCTTACGGTCAGCATTCGCTTCCCGTGCCACGTCGCTTTAACGTGTACGTGTAACATATAGGCATATAGCAAAGTTCTATTACCACCAACTGCGATAGAAATGAGTGAATCACAAAACAAATTTCGTCCATTACGACAGACCACAATTGAAATTTGCTTTTCGCAGACCCGTCTTAGACCTACAGTGCGCGAAGTGGTACAGGTGATCAAGATGAAAATGGAACTTGCACTTACAGAAGTGTCACACATACAGCTACATCATACGACACAAGTTGTACTAACCACGTCCAACTCCTTATCGGAGGCAGAAACCTTCGTAGCGAAGAACAACATGCAACACATCGAATATAAAAACGTCGAAAACAAGATTTCTGTGTGTATGGACCTTCCTCTAATGGAAATTCGCCTACACAATTTGGCACCTTGAACTAGTACGGATTATATTAAACGATTCATGCCGAAGTAAGGAAAAATAGAATCCGCCACAAACGATACTTGGGAAAACTTGTTCCCTAGCATTCTCAACGCGGTTCGGGTGCTGCGAATTCAGCTGAACCAACCTACTCCGTCTTACTTGACTTTCGAAGGTAGATCATCTCAAGGTGTTAATTACATACAAAGAACGCAATGATCATACGCTGGGCAGATGCCCACGTGCCAGTTCTGTAGCCAGAGGGTACAATACGACAAACCATGCGTCAACACAACTAAAAAAAAATATGTACTCCAACCTATACCACCAAACAACCTTCGACGTCTGCTGATACAGCATAGACAGCCGGCCAAAAAATAAATGCCGAACAAACGATATTCTACGGAATCCCAAAGCCAATAGTTAACATATCTAGAGAAGAAATGAACAAGGAAGAAGACAGCTATTCCAGAGTCACTCGAAAACACAAAACGGCACGAAGCATCCAACAGCGAAAATCAAAGCTCTAGCGACGACGACATGGACACAAACACAATCGAGAGAGAAGCCAAATGGAATGATAGATCACCACCAAATAAGAAAATTAACACAAGAAGTGGAAAGCAGTGCGCCCAGGATAGTCGACAGAAATAATGTTCGATTATTCATTTATTTTTGTATCTACTTTGAGTGTAAATTGAATGGTGTCTTTTTAATGCATATTATTTTCAAAAAGACGAATGACTCTCGACTCTTCTCTCAGCAATTTTTGCTGTGAAAATGCCTGAGATTGGTTTTACGTGTAGTTTTAATGTACAGCGCCATCTACATACACTTTGTACTATAGAGATCTTCGGAGCATACATTGAGCATGCCAAAGCAAACAACTTTGGTGGAACATCTGTTTTATTAGGACGCTGCTGTCGAAAGATGTAACTGATCTAAATAAGTTAGTTCAAACATATCTAGAACGAAATAAAAATAGTGAGATTATAGCTCATTTGAACAGAAGATGCTTTACTGAAGATATCAAACTTCCAGAATGTATACAGAGTGCACTAGAGACTTCGTTCGTCGAAAGTAGCATTTTAACCGCCTTCTGCATAAATTACAGAGCATATATATATATATATATATATATATATATATATATATATATATATATATATATATATATATATATATATATATATATATATATATATATATATATATATATATATATATATATATATATATATATATATATATATATATATATATATATATATATATATATATATATATATATATATATATATATATATATATATATATATATATATATATATATATATATATATATATATATATATATATATATATATATATATATATATATATATATATATATATATATATATATATATATATATATATATATATATATATATATATATATATATATATATATATATATATATATATATATATATATATATATAAAAATCTTTTATGAACCACTACCGGGTCTACATGCTCGGTCACAAAGTTGAGATCGACGGTGTGGTCATCGATTGGAGTTTATCGTCGGTGGATCTTCTGAAGCATAGGTTTGACTTTTATCATGGCCTATTGCTAAAGTAGGGAAGATTTCGAAGGGCGATCGCACTAGACTCATATTAGGTGACCTTTACGGAAACTTCTTTGTCTGATTGTCTTATTTGACAAGGTTTGTCGGTCTGTTCGACTGCTTATATTGCACGTCGTACGTTGCACTTAATACAGGCAAATTGGTCATTTTAGCAAAAACGCAAGGTGTGACAAGTTCGCAGAAAATCATGCATCGCGAATGCTGAAAAATGTGCCTATTATGGGGAAAATCGGCATCATATATTACCGCGTCTCACAAACAGCGTCCACTCGTATGACGCTCATTTTCAGAAATCGTTTCGTGCAAACATTTCGACATCTATTCACTTTTCATTTGAAAATATCACCATTTAATGCGAATTAATCTGGTCTTCTGGCACTTTTATCCTGACTTATTTTATGACTTATTCTCACTTATTTTATTGAGCAGATTAAGATTTCAGCGCCCTTGACGGGGGTCAATTTTGCTAACCGCACGCTACGGGCTTGACCGCAAATACTCAACTTCCTTATCTCTGCCTGTCTCAATGACAAGCAAAGAATGCGATTACTAAGCATTGCGTTTATCCAACCCGAGATACATATAGATACCCCATGACCGCGCGTCATTTCCAAAATAGACTAGATACTCAACTAAGCTAACGTTCCTGATGTGATGATCGCCTCGTTCGGACTAGACACTTTAGTGCACAGGTTTTACCAGCCAACCCGTTCTGCAGATCTAATATATTTCTTATCGGCACGATGAGCTGACCTGAAGTCATCGCGCTGACGCCAGTTTCAAGCACTTTTCATATCCTTCTTGATTCTTTCAAGCTCAGCCCTCCACAGTACGAAGCGGACAAGCTCCTTCGTAAGATCCTACTATGAACAACAAGATGATATATTTTTTTATGAACGGATTGAGACGGCTCAGTTTCATTTGAAAGGTAATGACCAGTTAATGCGAAACTTTTTCAGAGCAAAGCGCTATGTCTAACACCTACTATCTCCCAGACCTCGAAAAGATGGTTTCCTACATTCAGAACATGTAAGTTTGTACTACACCATCAGTTCAGAGCCTCTCAGATTGATGTTTGAGCTACTGCATATGATGTGATGAGCATTTGCATCACTGCCCATTACGAGCGAAACAACCGGAATGAACTTAGGCTCAGATCAGAGAAACTGACACTAACTTAGTGACAGGGCTAAGCTAGCGCCGGATTGACGCTAGTTCCTAAAACCCTTAGTCAAGTGTGATGTCCCGCAGGAAAATTTGCTCCACTAAGGATAAATATAGCAATACAGCATTGCGTTGGTTTGTTAAGCCAAGCTGAATGTTTCGATGTCATTAGTTCTCATCAGTTTAAAATTGGCTCCTTTTCTTGCGGGACATCACGCTTGACTACGGGTTTGCTCAGGAACACAAATAGTGTGTCATATTTTTGGAGCTGGCATTTATCCGGCGCTAGCTTAGTTCTGTCACTAAGTCAGTATCAGATTCTGATGAGACGAAGTTTGAGTGTTTGAGTTAGTTTCGCAAAGGGCCAAACAGCGCATGGTTTTAGTTCAGAGGTCAAATGATACAAACTTATTCATTTTACAACAAAATTGCAACGTTTAGCTGAAAGATATTTTCAGAAGAATTTTAGTGCCTAAGTTATGTTTAGGTCAGAAAATTATAGTTCCAAACTACGCCGCTGGGATGGCGTTAAAACTAAGCAATTTTCATTCCCAAAAAAGAAATATTGAATTAAGTGCACGGGACCTAACATAAAATTAAGTTGGATTTTTTTGTTTCGAATTCATCTAATCAGTAACCAGGACCAACTTGGAACTAAGTTAGCCGATTTGTCTAAACTGTTTAGACGTCAAATATGTCGTGTGACTCTTTGGATATAGTGCTAATTTGGGTAATAGTTTAAATGCAACGTCTAGCTTGGTCCCAAGTTGGTGCTAGTTACTGACGAGATTAATTCGAAACACAAAAAGTCAAAATTACATTTTAAACTGAGCGAGAAAGTTGGTGTCTTCTACAACATTGTTTAATAGGCTTTTTTCAGTATGTTCTGAATATGTTACCATTAAAAATCCCTTCGTTTAAAAGTTGACGCCCTGTACCCGGTGAAATATGGAGCTAAAAGTTGTCCACCAAAATATGGCGCATCTTATGTTCATGCTTTTAACATCTAACTTTTGAACGAAGGGAGATATAATGTTAGCATATTTAGAAGAATTTTTCTTGAATTCATGATTATTTTATGAATGGTTTACGTTATAAAACTCGCAAATTGGACACTTTTAGCAGAAAGTGTGGAACCAGAAATTTCGTTTTTTTGGAGTTCAAAAATCAAGATAAATAGTTCACAATCATATCCATATGACAACTCGCCCTTTAAAAAAAAAACTAAAGTTGCCAATTCAGTCTGTGAACCATTTGGAGAATTTCGATTAACTTTTTATTAAAATTTGACAGTTCGAAAGTTATATTCCCTCGCATCTTAAATTTTAACCGAGAGAGCGACTCATTTCAAATGTGGACATTTGTATAGTTATTTAGAATTGACAGCTGCGAAAACCATGAATTGGTAGAGGTGTAAATATTTGGGGATTTTTAATATTTAGGTTTTCCTATTAGATTAAGTATGACAGTCGTAGCCTCGAAACGTAAAAATTCACACCATGCAATAACCCGAACAAAGCTAGCCAAAACATCCATCTTTCCCTCTTCATTTTCTTTTGAAAACCATTGACAACCTCAATTAAATGCAGAAAATGTTTCCACCTTTTTTTGCACCATGGACAAACATTTTAACTATCTGTCAAATTTAACCAGGTTCCAGAGCAGTGTTATTTTGCAAAGAGCTTTCAAAGTGCCTGATTTTAACAAAAAGTAAAAAAATTCGCCAGATGGTTCACAGCCTCAGAACACCCAACAGGGGCTTCTGATCCTTTCTAATAACTGACCCGATCGCCCATAAGATCTGCTCTGAAAAGAAACGAATCCCTCCGAACTGGGTCACTTCCCGAATGACCCCACGAAGATGCGCAAATGAAAACATTAAAACCTCACTCCACAAGTCCAAAACTTGACAAGACGGCTATAGGGACCACTCCACGAACCTTAACGAGCTGATAGCTGGTTAAGCTTTTATGTCGCTCTTATCGGTACTTTTTCCGCTCGTGAATTCGGTCCATGTTCGTGTTTTAAAGCCGAGCGAGAGAAAAAAAAACGAAAACGTACAGGTACAGCCAAACGAAACGGTGAATCTTCCGTCCCCTTCCCTTTGCTGTCCATGATTGGTCGAAGAATAAATTAGCAAGTGCGGCCACCTAGGAATGTTAAAAGCATTTCCAACTCCGAAAAGCGGACTCAAACGAGACACAGCCAGCCAGCTACCTCTTTTACGCTTCTATCTTCCTACGGCACTTCTTCGGGATCCGTTCGATTTACGGAGAATGGAACCGGCACCGAGAAGGAGAAGCCGGAATTGTGAGCGTGTAACAAGGACACACATTATAATGAAGGCCTTAAAGCGTAAGTAATTGAATATAAACTATGTGATAAGATAAGACCGCACACCAGGAGTCTGGCCGGGGTATACATACAATTGGTAATTAAAATGCCAACTAATGGGTATATATAGGTGTATGGTGGCTCCTTCTTCGGTTTGGTTCTGGTACCGATTCCAGTCCACGAGTGAAAGAAGGTGGAATCCCTGCTGGTAAGATTCCGCCGGCCGTTATCGGAGAAGGTTGCCGTAACCATTGCAGTTGGTTTTTTCTTTGCTCCTGCATAACGAACCAATCGAACTTGTAGCTGGCAACGACAATGAATAATTTTCTGATAAGCAGGAATAAAAAGTACATTTTTAAGATAAGAACTGCAGACGTGGTACAGCAAATTCAAACTCTGTATTTGTTTTTTTGCGACGATAGTTGGTGCATTTTCAGTCGTTTGTGACCGGGTAAAAATGGGTGCTGTGAAACCATGGTAACCTGATTGTTGGAATCAGTGTTATCATATTCACTACTTTTTTTTTTTTTTTCAATAAATAATAATAAATAATAATTCACTACTTTTTCTGTTATGTAACAGATCTATTAATCCATTAGTAGACACAGGACAGTTTCCTCAGAGGACAGGATTTTGGAAGTTATTTAAAAAAAATTGGAGTCTAAATATTTTGTAAAAAGTTCTAAGCTTTCATACTATAATTCTTTAAATTTTACGGACGGACATGTCAAAAAATAGGTCAATGTGCTAGAGTGATCCTCATGGTTCGACCAGTAATTTCTTGGAGGCGGAAGCGCTTTGTTCCCTCTAGATGACATACGTAATCTCCTTTGTCAACTACCGTCTTAGTCGACAATATACATTATAAACGAATCCTGACACCGCACTCGGTAGATTTTTGCAAACATAAAATCACCTTTTCCCCAGCGAGGAAGAGTTTACCTCAACCGCAATAATAAGCACGTGTCGCTATTAATGGACAATCGTTGTCCAATTTATTGAACTCCATGTTCTGGCAGGCGCTTTTTCGCAGACAGAATATTTGTTGTAGGATTTCAGATTACCTTCCAGAAAGGCATTTGCCGCCGTGCAGCGCAAAGCGCCTTAATTATTGGACACAATCCGTTCGAGAGTTCTTATCCGACTTTGTTGGTCCAATTTGCATATTTATATCCAGGATTTAGCGTGGATCCCCGCTAATTTGATCGCGTTAGGATTCGTTTCAGTGCATGGAAGCTTACAGTACTACTCTAATATAACCTCGTTAAATGTGGTGGTTTGTTTACAAGTTTATCCGTCGCATTTAAATCCAACTAAATTATGATGTAAATAAACTGTCAATCTACCGTCAAAACCGTTCCAAATAAAATAGACCCAATAAGCGAGGTCCCAGCTTATACATAAATTGCCTGTTTTCAACTAATTAATCGAGAATTCATTAACATTCCTGGGAAAGGCGCGCAAGCGCTTTTATCACGGCAAATCCAAAGCCAATCCAGGAATTAAAACTGGAACATGCCGAAGCAAATCGAACAAAGTGACTGGCAGCAGCAAAAAAAACAAACTCCAATCAGTTTGCCAATCACTGGAGGGCACGTGCTTCTTTCATGCCCATCGTAGTAGGTGGGTGGTGCCACGGTTGTGCGGCGACCTTTTGATTTTACCGTCCACACCAGATTGCTGCGGTGAAATGTTTCTCTTTGCGGGGAGAAATATTTCGTGCGTCACACTTGGTCTAAGGTGGTTGCAGACGCAATCAGCGTTACCGTACAGGATGGTATGCTCCTTGATGGAAAAAGGAGGAAATTTAAGTTTTGCGGTACACAGTTTTTATCGTAGTTTTGTTCGTTCAATCGGCTCTAACTTGTAACCGCGTTCGAAATAGGGGAGAGAGGGTAACAATGAAACACATTTTTTCTACAATTTAATTTTGATGATAATACATGTTATTTGTGTAATCAAAAGTGATACATAGTGCCACTATATTGTTAACTAATACATATATTTTTTCCAGGTGGTAAAATTCACGGGAAATAACATTTTTTGGATAATAAACAGTTGGTGGTAAAATGTATCAGTGTGCCCCATGAGTAGGAACTATGAAACACGATGTCATCTATAGTGAAATATTCTACTTATAAATTTTATTCTTTTGTTTTGACGAAGAATGATCCTAACGCTTTGAATTAAAGTTATATTGAGGCGAAAATCGTTTGTTTACGAAAGAATCCACTATATCATCGCGTAACATCGAACCACCATATATGCATATTAGCTGCAATCCTGAAATAAGAGACAATTTCTACAAAATTTGGCCAAATTTACTAATTTTGCACTATATGAGTAGTATTTAGTGTGGAAAATCGGAACCCATTGACATTTTGAGACAGACCACAAAAACAAACAAAAATCACTGTTCCCCATACGCCATCGTTTCACAGTTACCCAATGGGTCTATTCATGAAAATTGTGAAATCACACAGAACCATGAGTAGTTACCAAAAAACTTTGTTCGCGGCAAATGTTGAGCATAAAATTTGCTATAAATAGCAATAGACTAAACATTTATTCAATGAATGGTAATTCATAAAGATGGAATAATGTTTATCATTGCAAATTTACTCTGGCTATCACAAAACAAACAAATATCCATTAAAAGAGATAGAGTTAGCAGATCTCTTCCAAAATATAGCAACACGTGTAAAGAATTAGAAATTGTGAAATATGAGGGAATTAGACGATTGCGATCATGCATTGTGATTTTATTGCGAATGTTTCATAGTTCCTGCTGATCCACTGTTACCCTCTCTCCCCTACACTCAGGTTTTTTTCACGCGGGGGATGCAGGTCGTATAAATGAAAACCGCGTAAATTTAAAAATCCGCGTAAGTGAAAACCGCGTAAATTTCAAAATCCACGTAAATGAAAACCGCGTTAACCGTTGTGTGTCCGACGTGGTACCCGGGTACCTTTTTAAGTTTCAATTAATGAAATTCCCATGTTTTATCCAAAGCTGGAAATTGAAACTTTGTGACATCTTAGAACTTCATTAAGTCAAGCTTTTGGGTTAATAATATTGTTGATATAGTAAGGGGGTGAGTGAGGAGGGGCTCCTGATTTTTTTTACTACGTAACAGGCCGACGTGGGTACCCGGGTACCCACAAAACTGAAATGTCAATAACTAAGGCAATTTCTAACCGATTTCGACACTTTTGGGTGTTTTGGATTCAGGAACTCATCCACTATTGGACTTGGTAAAAATGAATCGGTAACTTCAATCGGTTCCGGGGAATCCGGATTTCCGGAAGCATGTCCCAGTGCTGGGATACTATTTGTGAACTTCAATGGAATACTTGCAATATGGGTATCAAAATTCTTGGAATTGCATCAGTAGGCTGTATCTCGTGGTTTTGGGATCATTTGGTGATTTGACCCCGGAACGGACATTCCGGAGCAGGTTCCCGTGGGGCTGTGAGTGGCCATTCCATTCCAATTTCATTTTCCAAATTGCCATAGGGTCCCGTAACAATAAATAACATACTTCCGAGATAATTTGAAGAGTTTTGATACTCATATTGCTAGGGCATTATTAAAATTTACAATTCAATTCCTAGTACTGGAGCATTGCATCGGAAAATCCGGATTACCAAGAACCAGATCAATTCACCCGGTTCACTTTTACAGAATCCAAAAGTAGACGAGTTGCTGAATCCAAAACATCTAAAAGGAAGCCATAGTTATGAGCATTTCAATTTGTGGGTACCCGGATACCCACGTTGGCCTGTTAAAGGTGTTTTTTTTGTTGGACACATAACAGTTAATTAATAAATCAAATCAAAATAAATTTGAAAAATCTTTAGTTAATAGAAGTCGTCAGTGATTGAACGAAGGCATTCGCGAAAACAACTTTTTGTCGAGAATGGTGACGATTTTTCCTTGACAAATCGGTTTTTGGGAGCTGGTTCATTCGGTTTTTTTACAAAAATACTAGTAATAATTGTTCAAATTGTAATTTTTTCTTTTTGTCACTGGCTATTGCGATTAGAAATAATTTTTTTAAGAAAGGTAATAAGTACCGAAAAAAATCACGTTCAAAGTTTAATCGATGTCTTTACTGAAATATTACCATTTGAGGAATAAATTTACTAAGCCTCCCTCCTTAAGTTGAATAATTAAAATAATTTTTCGTTTAAACTCTTATGAACACTTTAATCGTGTTTTTATCGGAACTAGAACCAGCTTATTATTTTATCTAGTATTTGGCGCATCTGTGTAAAGAAAAATTCATTGCATTTATTTTGAATAATTTTAATTTTTAAGGAACCGGGCCAATTCGAATTTAGTAAGAGCTATTAAATGGAACATTGTCAACCGAATCGCAATTTTTTTTGAAAGCCTGACAGATTGGGCACATTTTTTTCTCACGTAGCTTCTAGCTATCTCTTATCAGAGTGTGTTTATGCACTCTTAAACAAAAGATTGCAAAAGGTCCGAATTACTCCAACCCTGGTCTGATTCGGAGTCATTCCAACTATTATTATAATTTTATAATTCAATTATCTTTTAAGAAAATTTCAATTTAAACTATACTAAATGAATTAATCGGAATTCTAATCTGGGTCGAGGTAATGAAAAGCTGATATTTGATTCCAAGAGCACCGCCACATTTTCGCGGCGGTGCTCTTGGAATCGCCGAATATCTGGCAATGTGCCATCTAAATACGAAGATTCCACTTCCGCCAATTAATGTGGCTCCAGTCTATCTGAGATTGAAGATGGTAGGTAGTCGTTGTTTTGAAAAACATCAGCATCAAGTGGCCAAATTTAACGGTTCGTAAATTCACTTTTAATAATTTGCTCCGTAACTCCAAGCTGTAGATTTATGGTGATAATTTGAGAAAGTTCGAAGATTGTCATCAATCAACGGGGAGATTCCTTGACATCCAATTCGACAGTACAAATATGCCGTAAGCCCGGTGGAAGTCGAGCGCGGTCAATGACCGATGCGATTCACAATCACTAGTGAATCTTGTGAATCTCGAGTTTAGGAAGTATGTCGGGAATTGAACGAATATTTTGGCATTCACCTACCCAAGGATTTTTCAAATTTCGTTCCGCTCATGTTGCCTAGTTCTTGTTTTCCGTTCTAAATTTACGACTAATTCGCTCTACAATATCTATCCATCTTTCTTTTAGACAAAAATTGTAATTATCTGGCGAAAAGGAGGTTCCAAATTGAGCCATCACACCAGAGTTAAATGTTACATATGAAAATATTTTCGTTTTTCTTAGTATATTACTGTGGGTCCGAATTGTCAAGTGGTCTATTTTGGCCCACTCGCCCCTAAGTATTTATTGGCGAATCAAAGACGATTTTTAAAAAAAGAATTATTTGACCAAATACCTACCATTTTGATTATAATTTACTCTTTTAAAGTAGCATGGGTCAAAGACTAGAATATTTGATGTGGTTTAAGATCCTTTTGGCATTTTTCATTTGCCATGTACGTACGTATGTACGAGCGCCAATCCATAGTGCCGCATTTCACCTATTTTTGCATAGACATCTTCAAAGAATAGTCTCAACTTGGGGTCAAGTTACACAATGTATCTCAACTAGTACCCAAACTAGCACTAGTTAAGACGACCTTCTTCTGGATTCGGCGGAAAACCAAGCAATTCCGCTTTTGATCTTTTTTCGTTATTTATCGATAATCAGAAAATGATTTTTTTTTCGATAATTCAAAATGGCGGCTTCAAAATGGCGGATCTCGTCGGCTTCTCTGCACGAAACATCGTCCTACTTTGTCAAGTGCAGGGCATCTCGTAGTTAACTGAAATGAGAAATGAATATAAGTTATTAAGGACATTATAGATGCGAGCCACAATAGTTCCTACGCCGCACACACCCCTCTCCCCTGCCTAACCATGTATCTGACATGAGCAAATATAAAAATTCGTTTTTCAATACACTAACCTTGCCGATGTACCACGAAACTGCTACTTGAGGAAGCTAAAACATTTTCCTATACAATAAACCCGAGTTTTTCGCAGAATTCCATCTGTAGCTCTTATTTTGTGCGGTTGAATTTTCACTTCGAATTCCATTTTTCCTCGATGTAAACAAGCGCGTCGGTGCCTAGCAACAAGCGTGCGTTCCTGGCTTCCACATATCTTCACCTTAAAATAGCTAAAATGACTTATACATAATTTCTATAAATTTTGATAAAAAAGCAATTTTATAGACGTTAAAGAAAAAAAAGTAAATATTGTCTCTTTTTTACTGCAATCTCGTTTAAAAATTATAAATAATTAATTTCTCATGCCAATGTTAGGTATAAGTCAGACAAAAAATATATACTTCCAAACATTTGTTGATTAAAGGAAATCAGATCAATAGAACGAGGCCTATTCTTGACGTTAGCAGAAAAAAACATGATTTTGAAAAAACGCCATTTTGAAACCAGCCATTTTGAATTTCGAAAAAAATCGTTAAATAACGAATAAAAGATTAAAAGCACAAGTTCGTGTGTCTTTTTATTTTTTCACAAAAAAATCTCACTTATTGCTTTAATTTTTCGTCGAATCCAGGAGGAGGTCCCCTTAAACGCAATAATCCAACCAGTCACACTATACATGTGAACGCCTAAAGCAACTAGCTTGTTCCGAGTTATGGCTCGGGAAGTAATGACAGAATCTTTGATATGCCGACGAGAACGCGGAAACGAACTCTCGCCTTTTGCTATTTTAGATACATCGTCTAGGTTGGTGCTAGTTACTGACGAGATTAATGCGAAACACAACAATCAAACTAAATTTAAGTTAGGTCTTGCGCACTTAATTTTCTCAGTAAAAGTGACGTTTGATAGTTGAGACGCGGAAAATATTTTAACGAAAATGATTGAACAATTCTCACTTTACTGAGGTATTGAGGAGTTTCTAAATTTGATAAATGACACTAGGCTCTTGTTTTCGAGTCGAATTTAGTGTGTGTGCCTTTAATGTGCAAATTAATTTACAGCAATTTTTGCCTGTGGGACACAGTGAATAATAAATATTATAATAGATAGGCAGCATTCGAAGAAACTTCTTGTGGACGAGTGTAAAACGAGTTATGTTTACTTGCAGTCAGTGGCGTAGCCCAAAATTCGGTTTGGCGTCTTACTATTTTTTCGAGAGTTGTCCTACTGGAGCTGTAGAGCTTGGGGGGAGGCTCCCCGTCAGAATCACAAACTACAATTGCAGACGAGATAGGCAATGTCGCCCACTAAAACACTGCTTAAGGCCAATTGCAGCCGGTCGTGATTCTGATTGTGATATTCATTGTACGGTTCAGATATGTGCAGGGGTATAGACTTAGCGATCGCGTGTGTCATCGCGAATGGCTCGAGCATTTGTACGTTAGCGTGTTCGATCGGCTGTGCGTTTGTATGTCGCGTGTGCTAACGTGTATGAAACTTCGCGTTTATAAATTCTATATTAAAATCGTGTGCCTTTCGCACATTCGTGTGCATTCTAGAATGATCGCTCGCTGACCGTGAATCTGATACTTAATTTTTCGTGTACTGTTCAGATTCTAGAAGAAAGTGTATTCTTCCATATCACTTTGTCGCGTGTGCTCGCATGTAGGTGACTTCGTGTGTATAAATTCGATTTTGTAACCCGGTGGCCATTCACATTTTCGTGGTCTTAGATGATCACGTGAATCGTCATTCTGATATTTAGTTTTACATCTTAAATTTTACATTAAAACTAGTTAGTGTGTTTAGGAAAGTTATGTTATTCGCTGGTATTTTAACCTGTCTAGAATGAAAGGAATTCATCGTATGGACAAAAATTTAAAAAAAAACTGAGTTCAAGGTACCAATATATGGATAAATTTATATGCAAATAACATTTTCGCAAAGTTGGTCCAAATCAACTATTCTACAAGGTTGCAGACGAAAAAATATTTTTTATTGAGTTACAAAAAAGATTGTCGAAATTGTGAGTACAACTTCAGATGCGTTATCAAATTTGAAGCAATTTTGCTGAACACACCTAAGCACGACAACATCATCAAAAACCATTGGGTCTGGAACTACTGTGAAACGCTGGGAGGAGCAGTGGTTTGCTTCACGGATTGCAGAAATGAAATTTAACACGAGATGTTGGAAAGATCGACACATCGCCGATGTCCAGCGTGTACTAACGCGGATGAGGATCGAAACCGTGCACTTTACACACAGTTTCCTTCTGACAAAAGAAGTTCTGAAGATTTAGAAAATTTAAAAAAATTAGTTTCGAAAAATTTGGAAAATCTGACAAATTTTAAAAAAATTTGAAATTTGGAAATTTTGTAAAATTTGAAAAATCTGACAAAATTACAAAATTTGGAGAATTCAAAAAATTTGAATTTTAAAAAAATGTAAAATTTGTAATATTTTAAAATCTTGAAAGATTTGAAATATTTGGAAAATATGGAAAATCCGATAAATTTGGTAAATCGAATAAATTTGGAAAATTGGAAAAAATTGTTAAATTTGGAAATAATTGTAAAATTTACAAAAAATGGCAAAATTTCGAAAAAATTGTCAAATTTGGAAAAAAAATGCTAAATTGGAAAACATAATTTGAAAACAAAAAATGACGTAGCCAAAATAATACAAAAACGTTCATTAGTATGCTCAGAAGTACACGCTACTCAATTTTCGTGAAAATCACGTTTTCAGAGGTCTTGAGATTAAAAAAATACCCACACGCAATGGTGAATACCTCTCCAAAATAACGTACCAGCACTCGTTACCGTTATCGTTACTTTTGTTCGCTTCAACGACTACATTTACTTCATTTTGTGATCTGCAGTTGCGGCCGTGTAACGTTACTTACTCACTCCGACAACCAGATGGCAGCGTTGAACCGTAACGAGTGTAACGGTGGGAATTTCTGCAAACTGCAACACACACTCGTTACGGTTCAACGCTGCCATCTGGTTGTCGGAGTAAGTTAGGCACTGAAATGTAGATGGCACTTGATATGACCGCAACTACCTGTCATCAACTGAAACAAATGTGTTAGCAAAGCTCCAAACCAAAGTAGCGCAGCTCTATGGAGTGCTAAATTCGTGGAAAACTTGTATTCAGCGCGATGCTCCTAATATACAACTCATGTTTCTTATTGCAACGGTAATTTATTTTCTGAGGTAAATTGACACTGATTTCGATTTTGGATCCGTTTTTCATTTTTGTGTGTGTATTTCGCAAACTTTGAAGCGAACCTACCCTGACCCGAATCCTTGCAAGAAATCAGCATCAATTAGGATGATATTGCAGCCGTTTTTATTTCAAATATTCACAAAACGTTAACATCATCTAAGATATCTGTCAAACCGAATTCCATCGACTGAAACATGTGTGATTCATTTATTCTCTAAACGAAGCCATCATTGCACATGGCATCGATTTATTAGATACCCGTCGAACAGGACGCGACTTGTGCTGAGCAAGCCCGAATTAGCAAACCAAGCTCACACCGCCAGACCAGACGCCAATGAACGGATCACGATTTGAACATTCGGAGGCGACCGATTGCCCAATTTCGCTCAGACGGGTAGGTAGGTAAGCATCGGAAAATTTTAGTCACGCCATCCATTTTGTTTTTTCTTTAGCATCGGTTAGATTATTTCATCAATTTGCATCGGTTAGATTATTTCATCAATTTGACTAATTTATTGTGCTTTTTTTTCGTTTATATGAATGTGTCTTTGTTTCGGGCTGGATCACATCCCAATCGGAAAATTAGCACAGTGTGAATTGCGTCTCTTCTCCGTAACAACGGTCGGTTTGAACTGAACGTTGGAAGAAATTAGTGCGTTGCCGTGGACAACCCCACCAGCACGACTACTCTGATTGGTAATAATTTAAATGGACTTGATTGATGAGTCACGGATGACTTGATGGGGCCGATTTCGACAGCTCAGCACAGGGAATGTGTTTAGCCAGTTAATTTGGGCCTGCTTTCGAGAAATGGGGGCGGAGGGGGTGACAACCGATTTTGGGCCACTTTGGAGGTGTCAATTGGTTCGTTCGTTCGATGGTCATTTGCTCGCTCGAGAGGATGCGAGGTTTTTTGGGAAAAAGGAGCTAATTGGTGCCGTCGAATAAATTGCGCTGTTAGCTGATTCGGCAATGTCAGGGAGGTTGCGTTGCGCACTGTGCTGAGCGAAGGGTTGGCGCTAGTTTAGATTTTGTTACATATACTAGAGAAACTTGTATTGGCAAAGAACAACGGAAGCATATTCATATCACGTCACGCGTGGTATTACGTCATGTCACTTCACGCATCAAATTACGATACGTTACGTCACGCGTCGTCACGTCACGAGTCATATTGCGTCACGTCACGCCACGTCACGACATTTCATGTAATGCATTACATGTAATGAATGTAATGTGTAATATAATATACTGAATTATTTTTTCAAAGATGGAAAAATGCCATATAACTTGGAAAACTCACAAATCCCCGAATGGGGAAACATGGGAAACAATGGTATTCGGAGAATGGTGCCGTTACGTTAGATGGCCAGTCATGTCCCTTCCGGAAAGTATTCCGAGAGTCACTACAAAAGTGAAGTGACTTTTAGGTGATCATCGTCACGCACGTGACTATAGGAAACGAAACTTTCTGAATCATCTCACGAAAATCACAAGCGTAAAGTATTAATTGATTTATGTACCATTCGAAATGTGGTACGTGGTGGTGTATATGACGTAAATATTATGGTTGAAGTCATATTGAAATCCATCCGTAAAACACGAGAAACATTCGTTAATATCAATGTCATTTGGGAGAGGATAGTTGGTAGATGACGGATATTAATGATTGAAGCTAGTTTGAGATGCACATACAATAGACCGGTAATAAAATTGACTTCTTTTCGGAACACCGCTCAATCATTTATGTCGTCCAGGCTCATATTTGGCTCCGTAGGTCAGAAGCCAAATATGAGCCTGGACTGTTCGTTCATGTTTGCTCACTAGAATTTTTAGGGTTGTATGTGAAAATGTATGAAATATCAGCAATGGAAACAACAAATTCAGTAAAAACTCCAGTACCATCTTGCACATCTCAAAATCCACAGATACATAGTTTTGGGCGTAAAATTAACACTGCTGAAGACTCCAAATTGATCCGATTTTGTAGTAAAAAGATATTCTCGTATAAAGTTTTGTGTAGATTTCTCTCTTTCTCGCGTTTGCTTAGAATATAAAATTTTCAAGGCGGTGGTCAGCTATTTTCGTCCGCGTCCCTTATCACCAATTTTTATAAAGTGATTCATCAGCAGTGTTGTCTTTGAAAATAAATTACCTTGGTTATGCAACTAATTTTTTCCGATCGTTTTTTAAATGCAAATAATTAAGCAATCTTCATTTCGTTATATTCTGAATTGCACATATTTTGTCGCATGTAATTTTAAATCTACTTTCATTTGATGGCATTGTAAGGGAACACGTATCCTCCGGTTGATGCCAATCGAGCTGACATTTCTTTAGACTGAGCAAACTAATTTATTTGTTTGTTTAGTGTTTATTTGACCAACTAGGAAACGAATTCGCTGGGTCTTTAATGCGTGTGGGAAATACGCATTGTCTTGTCTTAGTGAATGACTTTTGAATTATGTATGAGGGTGGAGAATTGATAATTCGCAAGATCAATTCAAATCCGATTACCAATTTGCGGCAATCATTTCAACACAAAAAAAAACAAATGTTTTATGGTCATATTTAATGGTTTACTGTTAGTGCATTAACTCATCAGTCAATTATACTGAGCTAAGAATAAGTACGTACTATTTGGAAACGGGGGGTGTTTGATTCGTTCATGATGTTAATATCGTTTAGGAACGCAGAATTTATATTTTTTTCTTCATTGTAATATCGCAACGTTTACTCGAACGAGGTGGAAAATTGCAAGTTACGGGATCTCAATACCAATCTCAATACCAATAAGGACCATTTATAAATGCCACGCTATTAGGAGGAAGAGATATGACTAATTGTTCCATAAATGGGAGAGGAACACGTCATGTGCTTTGACGCAATCGGCCGTTTTACGCACGATTGCGCCATGTATATAGGAAATTCCATAGAACATGAACACTTTTGCGAGTAGCGGCATTAATGTGCTACAAAATGAAAGAAAAACTAAAATCATTTTATTCGTATTAGACCAAGGAGAAAAATAACGTGGTAATATGACAGAGAGTTAGTGTTGGGTAATCTTTGCGTGACATAATTTATGAATGTTCCACAATACCATTTTTAAACCCATTGTTTACGGTCCATTTTACATTGTCGACAACACTCCCGACAGCCGGCTGTCCGGAGTTCAAGTTGTTTTCGATGAAACAATCTCGATAAACGATTACCCAGAGTTTAAACGCCTAGAACATTTACGTAGCCTACAGCCAATAAACTATTCAAACATCTTATGCACGAAAGTATATTCTCAGTCGCATCGCTTGCTTGAAGCGAATCCTGACTAACAACCCACCCACTACCCAATCCGTTGTACTTATGGGAGTGTCACTGAGTCGGGGACTTCCGTTAAGTAAGTACCACATCAACACTTCCTTTCTCATCCCAAGTTACGGTAAAGATGGTCGTGGCCCGCAATGGTGGCTCTCAGGCGAAATTCTCGCTTGGAATGGATCAATTGTTATTCCCAAACAATTCTCCTCAAGTAATCTGGCTGGAAATGAGAGTCATCGGTCAATCTACGAAGTATACCGTGCTTACGCAACGCATGCTTAGAATATAAAATTTTCAAAAATTCTGTTGACCTATAAAGTAACCTCCAATCAATATGCACGAAAATCGTGAATTGCCATGAATTCTGGAACAACCAAATTTTTACGTTACGAAAACAGGACCATGAACAAAAATCATGGATTTTATAATTATGTTCAATTTCCTTCAGTAAAGCCCACGTAACGCTTATATTAGTGGAAAAATTTGTTGTCGCTTTGTGAACTTAAGCCACGCTTTCCGCCATGTCATTACCAAATCGAACGTGCAGGTGAACTAGTACACAACTTTAAGAACATTATTCATAGATTTAGGAATATTAGTTCACAGAATCAAAACAGTGGATACTTTCTCGTGAACTATTTCACAAAACTCGGAATATTATTCATGAATCCATACAATCCTCGTGAACTAATTCATGATTCTTAACATATTAGTCATGAACCAATATCCGTGCATGAGAAATAGTTTACAAAATCTTCAAATATTATTCATATATTCGTGAACTGGTTCATGATTCCTAGTATGATAGCCACGATTTACCATTCATGGTCGTGAAATAGTCCACGAAATCATAGAATATTCATGTATTCATAAACTGGAAGTCATAACTTACTATTCGTGCTCGTGCATCAGTTGGCGTAATCTGAAATATTTTTCATGTATTCGTGAACCGGTTCATGATTCCTAGTACAATAGTCACGACTAACCATTCGTGCACTTAAAATATTTCACAAAATCATGAAATATTATTTATGAGTTCGTGAACTAGTTCATGACTCCTAGCACTTGACCTAGGATCTATCTTGCGTGCTTGTGATATTTAGAAGATATCCCTAATCGTTTTCAATTTCATGCAACATGGTCATGAAATTTTCACGAGAACTTTTTCACAAAATCTGGAGAATTATTCCCTAAAATAAACCAACGGGCTGATAAGAACGTGTTGCTGTATCTGAATCAAGTCTATAGTTGTCGCATTCCAAAATTCAAAATGGCTTCGAACATCGAATTCCGTCATCTACTTATGAATCCCATTCCGAAAATCTCCATACTGCTGAGATTATAAACTAGTCGCCATCTTGGATTTCAAAATAGCTTCACTCATCGATTTCCGTCATGTACTCGTCAATCTCCTTTCGAAAATACCCAAATTTTATTAGTTAGGTAAGAATATGTTAAATTGTATACAACTTCATACAGTGCTGTATGCACTTAAACTTTGTTTACGAACTCGGTTCGTGAAAAAAAGAGTTCTTTATTTCAAATTTGATTAGCAAAAAATACGTAAATCTAATATTACGTAAAAAGAGTTCGTAAATGTAGGTTTCAGTGCATACTGAAATTTATTGAAAATAACTACTGTTTACACTTGCTCAATTATAGGTGTCCCGAGTGTTCGAAATATTTCATATTTAGTGGTGTGGACCACTCACACGTATTTTTTTTGCCAATAAGCCTTGCCGAAGTACATATTCAAACATCGTGTACAGTTCCTTCATTAGAGAGTTTATTTCTGCAAACCCCTTTCGACGGTTCTACGATCGCTTGCAAACTGCCAAACGGATTGTGCATTATCCGTGGCAAATTGTTTGCCGTTCTGATTTACTGCCGTTTGTCATTTTCTTCCTGCACGCTACCCGAGCAGCAAAATATGTAATAATTAATACACTCTGGCGCATTAAAGATGACGACGACGACGAGAATGGCGACGATGATGACGTTGACGATGTCATTCTGCCTTTGCCGTTGCTAAGCCATGATTGTGAGTGTCTAATTTGTTTTAGTAGGTTTCATCTAACCGAGTCATACACCGCTTGACTGTTATGATAATTATAGTGAGATATTGTCGTTTGTCCTCTGTAACTGCGTTTTGGCACTACCATCGCCAGAGGGATATCAAAGCGGGGCGCAATGGGAAGTAAGTCAACCTTGATGGGTTTGTCTAATGAGGTTTAATGAGGTAGCGAAATGTAATGATGTTGGCGCGCAAACTGCTGTTGGTGCGCTAATTAATCGATTTGATGGGGCAATTTAATTTCGTTAAAAATTGTGAAATCGAGCATTCGAGAGGTGGATGAGTGTGAGATTAAAATAAATTCGGTCGAAGGTAATGAAAGAAAGTTTCAAGGTTATCTAGACATGCAATTATTTGCTTACCATTGTGAAATTAATTAAAGTTGATGTTTGAACATCGTTTCACCCATTGACTTTCAATTACACCTTACCAGCCAGCCAGCGGACAAGACCTCGCAGGTTTATTTAACTTTCCCGACCACTGAAGATATTCAACATTTTACGACCTATCAGAAAACTCATCACTGAAACAACATGCCACTTTTCGCCCGAAGCCAAATGCCACATCAAGTCATCATCATCATTATGAAAACAATTTCCATCACTCTTATTGTTCTAAGCCATTCACTCTGCTGTAGGTAGTGCTTTTCCTCTTTTCTCTCTCTCTCTCTCGCTCACTCATTCCATCAACACCGGCTGGCAGGAGTGATCTTTCACAGATTCTGTAAAATTTTTATTACAATGTTTATTTAATAACTTTTTACTACTATTAATGTGTTCCTAGTCGACAGTCACACCATCCACCCTCCATTGAAAATTGCCTGGCCGACCGACCGATGCAGTGATGTTCTTTTTTATGATTCAACTCCCCTCTTCCCGCGACGCGACGCAGCCTACTGTTAGACCAGACAGAGGGTGACCACTTGACTCCTTAAATATTTATTTCAAACTCATAAATTTTCAAACTTCACGTACAGGTTTTTTTCTCTCTTTATTATTAGTACCGTGTGGTGAGAAAACAATTAAAAATTCCTCACAGTTCTCTCTGTGTCTCTTTATGCACGAACACGACACACCGCAGATTGTTTTGATTAGGCGGCGAAGAATCCGTTTTTCGGGAAAAAACATCGAATCAAATTTTACGAGCGTTATTCTGTTGTTCCGAAAAAGTTTTCCCCGAAAACGAAACCAAACTTCTGGTTTTGTGGTTACAGCACGTATTCAAATTGGTACGCCTCGAAGAGATACTGAGCGGCAGCGGCGTGAGAACGTCTCGCATCCAGTCGAAAGCCTCTAAACCGAAGAAAAAAAAATTTACCCGAAACTAAGCAGTGCAGAATTTATGATCCATCACATCCTGAAATGATACTCAGTTTTTTTTTATTCGCTCGATTCTCGTTTTCATCTAAATTGTAGGTTTAATGCACGTATTCCAAACGGGGAGCCTTATCTGCGATGGAAATAATCCGCCCGGAAGTTATTTGCCGCATACCGTGCCCCGCGCGCGAGAACCGAAGAAGCCATGATGGGACGCGAACGAATGAAAAAAAAAATAATAATAATAATAATCGTACTAGAAAGAACAAGAACACTCGCTGCCCGATTTGCATGCGCAATTTAGCCAATTAATTAAAACTGATGTAAACAATGTGCAATTAGTAGCGGGTAATCTAACATGATAAATGGCGTTTAGTGAGCGTTCCTGTTGCTGTCTCTTGTTTTTGCGTTTTTTTGCTCATACATACACGCACATATACTCGAGAGTCGACGTTCAGAATAAAAATATAATAAAACATTGCTGGGTGATAGTGACAATCGGACGCCGTACGGTGATCCCATATTGGGGAATTGGGGGTCGTAAATGTTTTCTGCGTGCTTGGGTTTCTTTAGAACAGTTTTGTAAAATAGTCTTGGTTTTTGTTTGAATTTTTGAAATCAATTTAGTTTCAAATAAACATTGTTTGTTTTGCAATCTTAACGTGCAGTTTATTTTTAGAGTTTTAGCTAGAGACATAGTCAAATATATATTTATAGACAACATTTATAGACAAATAGTCTATAAATGTTCACAAAACTAACCCAATCGAAAAAAAATATTTCTGTACTATTTAGGATTGAAATTAATATTGGTTCCCTTAGTATCGAACTTAATACGTAACCTAACCCCTTTTTCTACGCTCATTCGCAAAAAAACCCACGCGGAAAAAAATTGTTCCCAAAATCGTCAATAATGCCATGAATTCTGGAATAATCACATCTTTAAGCTTAGCTTAGCTTAGTTGACCGCCCGTGAGATTGAACCAATTGTATAACACTTGGAAGTAGTACATCATACTAAACGTGCAATCTAAAGAGACTAAGACTATAGTATGATCAATGACGTAGATGGCCACACCCATGCTGGTCAATTCTGGGATGGGAAGGAATGTTAGTTCAACACGTGTGACTATTATGACCGACGAATTCTCTACATCATCCACATGTGTCGCAGGATAGGATGTTAGTTGGTAGGGCAATGAATTAGGATATATCTTGGTAGATATTGTGATCTAGCTAAGTACTCACGCGTTTTGTCTTTTCATTTTAGATCAAAGTTTTCAGGTGTGCGACCAATGATTATTTCAAAAGTTTGCAGTACAAAGCAAGCGTTCGAAAAGTATAAAAGCTATCCCAAATGAATATGAAAATTCACTGCGAAATGTTAATGACAGGTTGGCATCTCCACTCTCCCTATCAGACACGTTTCCCTAATTGGGTTAAATGCCAAATTGCAAACGACATGGCATAATAAATATGGCCTGCGTTAAGCCAAACCGATCTGAGCGCCCTTATTTTTTTCTTGTATTTTTTGTGCCAAAATTCTTTTTTCGCTAGCTTAGCATTCAAACAGAAAAATAAAGAACACTTACTTGCTTTGGTTTGCTATTTGAGTTCCCAAAAATAATAGATATTGGAGTTTTTAGTGTTACGTTGGATGCCATAGCGATTTTGGAGCATCTACCTCAAAATGACGCTTGGTTCTCTTTGGCTTAACACAGGCCATATAATAAACACAACGCCAAGGACTTTTGATCCAACGGCGGTCGAGAAGAAGAATGGATGGGAGAAGAGCAATACTGGCAAAGACCGACTACCATATGAACGGTTCAAACTCGAAAGAGTTACCCAGAGTACTGCACTGGATGCTTTTGAAGAAAGGACCAGGAGTGCGATTTTACGAAGTTTTGGTTTCCGATGGCCCTACATTTTCTGACAGAGTGAAGTTCTGGAGTGTTCAAATGTTTACCACTGTTTAGAAAAGTAAAAGTAGTACAAAGCTAGTGTCATATACAAAGAACACACAAAATAACCCCCTCCCCCGAATCTTACGAATATTATATTATCCCCTCTTGTATATGTATAAGTTAGCTGTAAAATTCCTTTAGTTTCATTATATAAAAACAAAATTATATTAAATGTGTAACCTCCTAGTTTTAAGCAATTCAAAATGTAAAACAAAGAAAAAATGGCAACGAAACGTGCCTTATCAAATAAACGAATTGAATAAAAAAAGCTAGTGTCAGACCTTCATGAGACCTCAAGAAGTCTAGATTTGTCGGTAGACGGTTCCAGATTTAATAAAAAAAAACTGGCTTATTTTGACACATCTACAGATTGCTTGCCACACACAAAAACTTTTTGTGTAATTCGACAGCTTCATCTTAGATCAATTCAAAAAAAAATCTTACTTGAAAGTTGCCTTTTTTTAATACGGTTTGGAGTTATACCTTGACGTGGAAGAGCCGATACATATTAATACATGCTTGTTACTTAGTGTAGAATTAGACTTGATCCTTTACGGCTATTGTACAACCGCCAGAAGAAACCTAAAACGTTGGTACACAATCGGGAATGGCGAATCAGAGAAGGTGACAATATGTCATTGATTTACTCAACATAGATTGGATAAAAGATATTTATGACGCACAAACTTAAGGTCCGTCCAGGTTAAGTCTTCGGTACGGATCAATACCTTGATCTAGGAACTCCCAGCATGTTGTTAGTTGCCTCTTGCGACATGGGAGCAGGTTCCCAGTGGTTCTGTTCTTGGCTGAAATAGCGCAAAAAATTTAGCCCGCAGAACACCACACGGCTTCCATTTTCGTGGCTGTGAAGTATGTAGTTCACAAAATCACAACATATTTTCTCGTGACCTATTTCACGAAACCATCATCGTGAACTAGTTCATGATACCTAATATATTAGTCACGATTCATTATGAACTATACGTGAACTGATTCATAATTTCTAACGAATTTGTCACAATTCTCCATGCTCATGCTCATGAAATGGTTCACAAAATCGAAAAATATTATTCACGTATACGTGAACTGATTCGTGGTTCCTAGCGAATGACCACTCGTACTGGCGAAAGAAATCACAAAATGATAAAATATTCGTGTATTAGTTCATGATTCGTGGTACATAGTTCACGATCTATTTTGAGTGCTTGTGATATTTAGAGGACATCCGTAATCATTTTCAATTTAATGTAACTCTGCACATGGTGCTGAAATTTTCACGTGAGCTATTTCACGAAATTTGGGTTTTTTTCATGAAATAGTCATATAGCAGATATAAGAAAACTATTAGGTCCTCGAACATCGTTATTCATTTGATAAGGTTCAAGGTGATGTCTGGACAGAGAACGAAAACTGCGCTGAGCACCAAAAATATATTATAGCGCCACAAATCATGTTCGTGGTGTAACTTGAATATTGGTAATAATTTGGGGAAAACTTCCATCAACAAAGCAGTTATTTCAAGCAGAGCCGTCATTAGGAAGCATCCAAGCGGCTCAATCAAATACGGTTTATAAACAGAATCATTCGATGCTCGCATGCCAAACGAGCAACATCATGGCAACAGTGCCCGGACGCTACAATAGATGTTATGGGTGGCAGCGGTGACACTAACTCGTACACAATTGAACCATGTACACACGATGATTTTTTTTAAATAGGTTTATTTGTCATTTTATCAGTGTTTAAAATTAGTTATCTATATCTACATCAATTTACAACGTATGTCTCTTGAATATTAAAACCCAAAATATCGATATCTACCCTACCATCTTGACTGTTTTTAATGAACGAGATGTAGCAACATAAAAGTTTCAGAACCTTTGTTCTCGTGGTCATCTCGAAGTTTCTCCGTCCGTTCGTCTCATGGTGTGCAACAGTTTGCCGATGCGAAACTTTTTGATTTGCCCACACATACAATGCACTGCGCTGTAGCAGCTTGATTTGAAGTGGGCGGGTAGGGTGGTTTTAGAATGAGTTCAATACGGTAGGGTGCGACGTGTACTATTTGTGAGTTTGCGTTGAAAAAAAAATAATTTTTTGCGCATGTGTGTGTGCGTTGAGGTTTCAATGTTTTCGGCGAGCAAACGAAACACCCATAATGCTCCCATGCTCATGGTCCAAAATTATTCCCACAACATGTTGTTTTTATAGTATTTGGAATGAGTTCAACCCATGAAAATACCATTGCCATGGTCCGGAAGATCTCATTTAAAACCCATATTCTGGGGTATTTATGGGTGTTTGAGACTCTTTTATCGTGTTTTGATGGTTGTGAAGTTTGGCGCGGGCTATATTCATGCTATTCTCATGGGATTGTATGGCATTTGAACCCATGAGAATTTGCTCGGGTAGGTACGTGAAGTAATAAGCCTATTGGCACACGTTTCATATTTCGGATACATGTGATGCGTTTTTTATCGCTAAAGTAATGCTTCTGTAGGTATTTCTAAAGCACGGGCGGACTCAACTGGATTTATACCTATTGGAAAGCACGGATTAGTTTGAGATTCTGCTAGGCGAGGAGAATGAGTTATGTTAGAGCAGTTTTAGTTTTGATTTGTTTTCAAGACGTTGCGAAGGCAATCTGTAGCGATTCTTGATAATCAACCCAAAAGTAATGCCATCTATTTTTATAACAAGCTTGCATTAGCATTTCATATTGTTCAAATTTGTTTGGTCATGTTCAGCAGTGGGGTATTTTATATGGGAGTTTCAGCGTGGAATTAGAACGGAAACATTTCTAGCAAAGCTTTTTGATTTATTACATCGAACGGTTTTGATTCGAACTTTTGAACTGATATACGCTGCCATTCTCTTTTTTGGTTTATGTCAAATACGTTTCATTCAGCACGTACACTCAAGTTCGATGGATTGGGGAAAATAATTTCGAGTTAAGTAACGACCTAAGGGCGCGTTCAAGAGTTGTTCAGTTCTAGATTAATATTTTTGACAGTTCTATAATAAAAACCTGAAGATTTTGAAACTCGAACTTACTGTCCCAGTAGCAGTTTGAGCAAGTTTTCTTTATAGTTTAAAATTCATGTCAAGTATGCTTCGCGCTGGCATAATAGAAACTAGGCAGAGTTCTCTTTGGTGGTTGGAAGCAGACTGACACAACTAATATAAATAACGGGAAAATAGTTGTTTATAATCTTCCGTTATCAACGCTCGAATTGACTTCTATTATTTGTTGTTTCCCAACATAATAAGCATGTGGCTTAGGTCAAGTCTGCTTGCAGTCAAAATCTTTATCTATAACGGAACTAACGCCGACTTTATAGGTAACCATATGGGTACGTGCATAAATCGCTTCGAATAGTGCGATTTGAATTTTGCTTACCCTGCAAGAAGCCATGATGTGCAAGGAAGACAAGTACACCAACCCTAATGAAGCATTTATTTAGATAGTATGGCTCTATTTAGAATGAATATAAAGCTCGATCTTGGTAAAGTTAGAACCACCCTTTTTGTTGCTTTAACAAAAAGAATAATACATAATAATGTAAAGTAGTTCAAAGCTAAAATTTCTGCTAAATTTCTAGACTACTGTTCATTGTGTATATGGAAGACGATATAGTCACGGTACGTCTACACGATTCAGCACCGCATACTAGCTCAGAGTTTATCAAACAAAAAAATGTTAACGTATGGAGAAGAGGAATCTGTCACGAATGGTAATTGGAGAAAATTTTATTCTTAACATTCTCAACAGCGTTTGTGTAATGTTAATCTTACTACAATATAATTAAAGCGAGTTCTACGAAGCATGTTCTGTACTTGCGATAAAAAGCTTGATTTTGAGGCGGCAGCTGCAAATTCCTTGCCAGATTATCAGTTTCTGGGCCAATTTTTCGCGACAACAAGTTTGAGTTGGCTGGAAACTCTTGCTATAGCCAAATAAATAGATTTTCGACGTGAGTGTCGGTAGGATCAATTTTCTGATCTTGTCCCTCATCTAGCAAAACATTTTACTGATCGTTTCAAGATGATACTTTCACCCCACTGTGACAAGTTGTTATAACTTTGCAAACCCAACCACTAGAGGTACAGCTACAAAATGAATAAAGTGACCGAATTCCAAGTGCAACAAGATTTAATGTTTGATTTCACATGTACTAAATTTTTTATCACCCATTTTGGTAAACCAACGTAATAAGAAATGTAAAATGTCAAAATCAAATTGCCAATCTTTCAATACATCACCACCGAAGCCATCCAAATGTCAATAAGCAAAAAAAGCGAACGGCACAGCACTACATATTCATCATCCGAACGGTAAAAAAGCAAATCCTAACAACACTCACATCATTTCCCGACAACCAACACCGGTTCATCTGTTTGAATGTGGATGTTGTAATGACTGAATGTTAAGTACGTTTGGAAGACATCCTTTTTCGACACTGTTGCAAGCTAATGTTTTTAATTACCAACCCATTGTAACACTAGCCAAGCGTGTGACGTTTAATGAATGACACAGGGTGACACTGAGTTTCTGTCGTGTATACGAAATGTCATTTGTTTAGGATTGAACCGGGTGCCATTGTGGTAGAAGCACGAGTACAATTTGGCAAAGATATACCGTGACGCACCCTGTTAAATCCACCAACGAATGACGGAGTGAAATGGTGCGTGTAAACAAATTCCATTACTAACTAACGTGCGCTCTCGAGAGAACGGTGCAATTGCGGTAGGTTTCTGCAGCTCCTGCTCCTTTGCATTCCGTGATTTCTTACTCGATGCTGCTTGCGGTTCTATATTTAGGATGAAACCAGTGGGAACAGTGCGCAGAAATAGGTACCAATTTCGTCAAGAAGTTTCTGGAGTGTTAATTTCCAACGAGTGACTATGTTTTTCTATCAGATCTGACGTATGTTCACTCAGTTACTAACTGCATTTTACTATTTTTGTTGTTGCTAAAATAATCGGATGACTAAATCGAGTGTTTGATTGCTGATAAACATTTTCTTCACCAATTTCTAATTTTGACCAAACTCACCCGACCGCTCGGCAACTGTTCGCACACAGTAACCCAGGCCGCAACGCAAATCACCGCAATCTGGCCGCCGCACCCCGGTTCGGGTTGAAGCTTCGGAGCTTGAAGAAATAATTAAAAACTGTCGTCTTTTCGGGTTCGCCCGGCTGCACCGGGAGCACATTTTCTATTTGATTAAAGACGACGATTTAAAGGTGCTTAATTAAAACGGAATTTCCGCACGCCTCCTCCCCTCAGCCAGCGCCACTCACCCGAAGACGAAGAGGGAAGGTGGCTTTTGCGTGAGCTAGCCGAGCACGGTTTCATTTAGCGCGTGTAATGTTTAATTTGCTAATTATTTTAATTATTTATGAGCAATTTGCACCGATTTGCGCAAAAGACGACGCGACTGGGTTATAACGTTTTGGCTCGGCGACATGGTCAATACTGTGTACGGGGAGATCCGAGATACAGGATGTGGTAAAATGTGCGAGAAATATTGTCCACGGATGCGTGGGCCGAGCAATTAGGGAGAAGCGCAATGGTTTGACGAAAACGAGTGAAAATTTGACAAATTGGACCGGCCACGATGTTTGTGCGTGGGTTCGCCAGCACTGCTGGGCAGTTGCGAGCGTGACGCTCATTTGACAACCCGACAACACAGTGTGTGACGACGGTGTGGCGTGATGTGCTGGGTTGTGTTTTCGAGGAATAACAATCATTGATTTTTGGCAAATATGATCACAAACTGTTTCGCTATCCCATTCGAGAATGTGCCTGTCAATCTGTGTACACAATCGCCCGGGGGCCAATTAGAGATGCTTGAAGTACGGCAACCGTCAGTCAGCTGGAACCTCCTGGGATAATTGTGGTTGCTGTTGCCACGGTTGGTTGACTGTCGCAACTGCATCGGCAGATCCTCCGGAACCGATACTTATATGTAAATAAAGCCATTCCATCATCATGTGACATGCGACTCCCCTTAGCAGCTCGTGCGTTCGTTTGCTCTGCGAAACCGATTCAGTTTCAAATTAAATTAATATAAATTATCCAGTTTTCTCTTTTACGTCAGCCAACCAACCGCGGGGCTCTCGGAGGTGAAGCAAAAAACCAAAAAAAAAAAACGGCGAAGTTTGGATCGACTGCTCACATATGTCATAATTTTAATGAGGAAAATATCTCAATCTGAGCGTACGAAACAGGAAGAACAGCAGCGCGAAAACGGCAAACTGATTTTGCTGGTGTGGAGACAATTGAGACTTCTCGTAAATGAAGATAACGACATCTGGTTCGAGTTTGACAGAGTGCGGTTTGGTAGGTAGTCAAGAAGGAAAAAAATATTTCTAATTGTTTAGGATGAAGAATCCGATAAGACAGCAAGAGGGTATCTCATTCATGGACTAGTTCTAAGTTTATATGTGCACAGGATTAGGTCACACATAAGCAATTACCGCAAAAGTGGATTCAGATTAGTGTTTAGTGAATGATATAAACATACAGGATAGTAGAAAAATAATGAAGATATCGGTTTGCCGTTCACCGCAATATCAGTAAACTTATTAATTTCAACAGTACTTCAAACATTTCTAATGAAACACAAACCTTATGCAATTTTAAATAGTTTCTGACAATCAGAATTGAGGAGTGTCATACTACACCAGTTCGTTAGACAAATTCTTACAATTTTTTAACGTGTTTTCTCCAAAAATTGGCTTGTAAGAAAGTTGGGTATGAAAGCTAATTGTTTTCCATTTGTCCACTGTTCACCTCTTAAAAGAGTACTTTTTATAATACGTTTATTTTACATGGATTTAGCCGTTGGTTAAAAAGGAGCATTGAGTTTTTTTTATTTATTTACAAGATGCAAAAAATATAAACACAATTTATGAAGAAATTCGGTGAAAAAGGTACATTAAAAATATTGTGAAGATACAGAGAGTGTGTCTATTCAATTTCATGGCAAACTATTGAAAATTGAGCTAGTGACAGTGAATCTCAGGAAGCGCCCCCTCGAAAACTTGTTTTGCGGTGCACATTATAACTCGAAATGTATGTACTGAACCAATCGTGCAATCAATTTCTGCACAGTTCTTCTTTACATAATTCCCCGGACAATGATGAAAGCTTTCATTTCATTCTGAAATTTCAAATTTTTCGTAACACATTTTTTTTTGAGAGATGTCCAACTGGAGCTCTAGAGATTGGTTCTAGGAAGGGCTCCCTGTCAGAATCACTTACTACGGATTGCAGATGAGACGGGAAATGTCAACCACTGAAATACCGCTTAAGGCCAGTTGCAGCGGGCCGAGATTTGATGATCACATGGAAACGCGCATTTGTATGTTCGCGTGGAAACGAGCGTTTGTATGTTCGCACGGGAACGCGTTTTTAAATTTAGAAGAACTAAACATCCTTTCATTCACCGGGACGTTTTCATGATTGCGATATCGCAGACGTAGATGTGCGTGGATAATCGTGAAGAGTTTGAGCGTTTGTATGTTACTGTGTTTGATTGTGTGGGCGTTTGTATGTCGCGTTTTCTAGCTTATATGAAACTTCACGTGTATAAATGCGAAACGTATAATCGTGTGGCCGTTTACATATTCAAGTGGGTTTTTAGATGTTCATGCGGACCGTTTAATTTTGAATGTACGGTGAGGATGCTAGAAAAGAGTTCCCCCATATCACTAGTTTCCTACTGAATATTATTTTCTAGTACATCGATTCTTGACCTGGGGTCCGAGGACCCCTGGAGAGCCTTGAGTCGTTATTCGTAGGTGTTAAAAAATTAGACGGGCGTTTTATTTTTGCGATATCGCGAGCATAGGTTTGTGGATGATCGCAATTGTACGTTCGCGTTTGTGGTGAAGGTTGTGAGCTCGAGCGATTGCATGTTAAAGGGTTTGATCGCGAACCTAGGTGTGTATTGTGTGTATGTAACCTCGAGTGTACCGTGCAACCCTATACACTAGACTGCCCAGAAAAATGATGAATTTTTGAAAACTCAATCGGCCCACCCCTGAGTCGATTTCTAGTCCCACCAGGAGTACTTGCACCAAATTTGAAGCAAATCGGACAAGTCTTACTACCGGACCAACATGCCTGAAGTTTGTATGGAATTTTTCAACAATTTACATGGAGAAAACTCCCTAGTTCGTATTTTCGCCACTAGGTGGCACTGTATGCATCGTATTATCACTGTAAGTGAATATAAGAAAGATAATTTAATAGTCTACAACTTTGTCGAAGACTGCTATTAAATCCGGCTTTGTCAAAAGAAGTTATTAAACTTTTAACGAAGTGATGTCTGAGTCAGTTTTGCATTGGGCCTAGCAGTGCATGGTTGTGTATCAGTACTCGAGTCCCGCGAACTATACATTTTTGTGAAATAATGGTTAGATTTAGCTGAATAGTATGTTTACAATAATTGTATTAAATAATACGAGCTATGCTTTGTTTAGAAAATTTTAGTTCTACCTGTGACCGCATAGAGGGCGCCCCACTAACTTTTTATAGAAGATAGATAGAGTATCAAGATGTTCGGATGAAATACTGAAAAATATCTGCTCTATAACTTTGTAGAAGACAGCAAATTTCTATCTCTCTCCGTTGAAAAGTTAGTGTTGGCGCCCTCTATGCGGTAACAGGAGGAACTAAAATTTTCTAACCAAAGCATGACTCGTATTATTTACTATAATTCTTGTGAACATACCATTGAGCTAACCGTAACGATTATTTCACAAAAATGTTTAGTTCGTGTGACTCGAGTACTAATACACAACCATGCACTGTTAGACACCATGCAAAACTGACTTAGACATCACTTCGTTAAAAGTTTAATAACTTCTTTTAACAAAGCCGGATTGACTAGCAGTCTTCGACAAAGTTGTAGACAATTAAATTATCTTTCTTATTTTCACTTACTGTGATAATACGATGCATACAGTGCCACCTAGCGGCGAAAATGCGAGCTGGTGGGTTTTCTCCATGTAAATTGTTGAAAATTCCCATACAAACTTCAGCCACGTTGGTCCGGTAGTTAGACTTGTCCGATTTGCTTCAAATTTGGTGCAAGTACTCCTGGTGGGACTAGGAATCGACTCAGGGGTGGGCCGATAGGGGTCATTTTTTCCTGTCACTCTACTATACACATTAGTCTGAGCTTTTGCATTTTTGCGCGAACCGCGGTTTAGAGCATACAGCGGCGCCATGACGCTCCCTATGTACTGAGTTTGATTTTTGTTTAAGACGAATATGGCATCGGCCTGGGTTGCTAGGACCAAAGGTAGGGACTTTCGGTCGTGACCAATTTATAATAGTGTGGGTACGGGCGTTAGTATAATCACACTTGAGACCACTTTTATATATTCGTAAGTGCTAACATATCAACTTGATTACCGGAGCGTTTTTTGTGTGTGTGAGATCGCGTGGGTAGGTGTGCGCGGATGATCCCGATTGCGTATTGGCATGCGTGGCCATATTTACATTATCGTAAGGGGCACTAGCGCTTCTATGTTAACGTGTTTGATCGCGTGGTCATTTCTATGTCGCGTATGTTAGTGTGAGTTGTGATTTCGTTCATATAACCGAGTAGTCGGTTGAATATTGTAGTGTGCTTTGGAATGTTCGCACGGGTCGTCTATCTGATATATTATTTTAACCTATGGTTCAGGTGAAGAAAGACAGCTCCTCCATTTCACTGGAATCTATAACTGTTCAGTGAACATTAATTCCGTATTTCAGCGTGAGTACTCCTAGACGGGTACGACTCATGAACGCGCTAGAGCAAGCCTATGTATGCTAGCACAAGAGATCGCGTTTATAAATTCGTAAGTGCTACCATGTTGACTGAATCGTTTGGAAGTTTGTAAGTTTGTAAAAAAGCTCGAGCGTTTGAATGTTAGTGTTATTGCGTTCTTTTTATCGCGTGGGCGTTTGTATATCGCGTATGCTAGCGCATCTGTAATTTCACGTATAATAATACGTATCTATAATCGACTGGTCGTTGGCACATGAATGGCTACTTTCTTAGTTGAGATTCTAATGGAGATTGACGAATATACTAGTTTTAATTGACGATATTTGGTGCACTAAGCTTGTTCAAACCGATACATCTTATATTACTTGAAAAAGTTTGCAATACCGTCAATCCAGCTTTTCGTAGTATTTTGAAGCCAAAAATTCGACTTTCTCGAAAAAAAATCCGTTAACATGTTATTGTAAAATAAATAATCATTAATTTCGTGAAACGCTCCCGTAGTTACCTGGGTAATGATGTGTCGAAGAACTGCGAAATTTCAAAACGATTGGTCCAGGAGATTTTAAAGTATGGTGTATGCCACATTATTTCGAGGTGCCTTCTGAAGATTCACTTGTTTATTTTTTAATACTTTGCAGTGAAAATTTAGGAAATATTGTTCAAATGTTGCATCTTGTTTTAAGTTGTTATGCGAAATGAAGCCTTCGTCTGTGTGACTTTTTTGAACTGCATAAAGGCAACTTCCGTAAGCATAAGCTCCATTTCAAGCTTCAACAAATGTTCAACATCATGAATACTCGGTATTATATGAAAAGATCGACAGTCGATGTCCACCGATCTCCAGAACACCACGTTGCAGGAAAGACTTCAAGATATAGTTCACTCGACTCAAGAACTTATCTCGAAGCTCAAGCTTGCTAGCGGTGTGGTGAATCCCGGAGAGCTGTCGACATCCGAGGTACTTATACGATTCACCATGAATCGCCTTCGTCTCGTAGCCATCAATGGCGACCAATCGCCCTGATGGTAGCTGAATAGATTAGCATTTCTCTAGGTGAAAATCCATGCCGATGTCACCACTAATCCTTTCGACTAGTTTGATGACTACACCCAGTCGTTGTCGCGTCAGCGTATATCCATGTAGAAGGCATGGGTCGCTTCTTCCAGCTTTCTCCATACCTTGTCTGATAGCCATGCCTGTTTCGATTGAGTGTCCAAACAAATTCAAAGCGGGTTGAAGGAACAGCCCTAGAGTATCCCCCTCAGCATGCGGATCGTTCTAGACCGTAACACGTCTTCCCTACTTCTAAGCCGCAGTGTTGTCGTCGACTTCTCCAGCGCCTACCGTAGGAATCTCACGACTACAGGGTCAATTTCATATATCTCCAAGACCATGATAAGGAACGACTACAGTATGGAGTTGTTTGATTTCTTATAATTGATATAGGATATTAAGGTTCCGTTGGTTATACAGCCTTCGTGGAAAGAAGAACGGTTAGCTTCTTGTACTAACGACTTGGGCACTGTCTGGCCCAGGTATCGCCCGATTCCTAAGGTACCGCGTAGCCTCGTGTACATCATTGGTTTCGACGGTAACAGCTGACATATCACCAATCAACGCCTCTGGCAGCCTCGACGCCTTGACACACTCTACTGTTATTTCTACTCAACTTTCTTCCTCTCTCTCATTCTCTCTCTTTTATTCTCTCTCTTCGCAAATACTGCTGAATCAGATCAATTTCCACTGGATTGAGCATATTGTTGTGGATAGTAGGCGTTGATCGCCGTTCGCCTCTGTATTCCCGTGAAGGCCAGCGACTGGCGTCTCCTAGTCGCAGCATTCCTCACAGGTGCATCGTTCCTTGCTGTGTGTTGTCCATGGCTGTTCTCTCTGACCGTTCGTTGCGGTAGCTCCTTGGACGACCCCATGGCCAAAATTCTTCTTGTTTTTAGCTCCTCAGTTGGGTTTATACTGATAAGCTATCCCTTCACGTAGGAATCGGCGCTCACCCGGTTCCCCCTTCCCTGTTAGCATACAACCAAAGATCCCACCGGGGTTGAATAACTGATCATCACTCAGGTTGCTCGTACCCCAGCTGGCACCACGTGGCGGTATGGATGGGCCCCGAGTTATTGTTATTTATCGGTGTGCAATCGGGTTGTCTTAACAACCCATTTCTGCAACCTATGTGCATTAAATGTACACCTACCGTCTCATCGGAAAATACCCTACCATCGCCTTGGAGTCTGCGTCGTAGTAGAAAAATTCACATTGAATCCGCTTCTATCGCTTCCTAATCTACGGATCAATCCACTATTAATGGATACGGTAAACAGACTAGCAGTGTTAGTCCTTACTCGCAAATACTTTTTCCTACAACTGTGCTGTTTAACATTCATCTTATAAAAGAATTCGATTATCCGTGTTCTAGTCACTATTCGTATTTATTGTGATATAGATCAGCAAAACCTCATTTTTTCCTATTAACATTATGCTGAAGGGCTGAACGGGTGAAGACATTTTAGAATTTTACAAAAAGAATTTCTGCCCATGAAGGACATGAGAAATATTTTTCAACGATTCCTTATAAAGTTTACTCGAACCGAATGTCCATCTGGTTCGACTCGAACAGACCACACCGACCCGAAAGGGCTGCTTAGCAGGTGTGCTAGGCCGAGTTAAACAATCATAAAAACAAGTCCTGTATAATTAACTATCTCTTAGGTGCCAGTCCTGCACTCCATGCCCGAACTAAACCATACCCAAGGTCAAAAGAGTTGACAACTAGCAGGATCCATATGTACCAAACCCAAGCGAATTGATATATCTACTTGTAAGTAAGTAGGTGTAAAGCGAACCAATGAGAATGGACCATGCCAGTCGAAGGCCACAGGTCCAGCGCCATCTCGTATATTTCCTGAACTATTTGAGCTGAAATTAGATGTGTGTTAGTACTACTCACAGATTTCATTTCAGTGATAGAAAGTAAGTGTCTAGTTCCCTCCTTTCAAAACCAAATACCTACGAAGTTGCAACTTACCGCTGCTCAAACGCGCAGAAACGCTAATGATGTGACCATCAAAATACGTCAGACAACTTTAAATGACCTCCTTCGACACCAGTTTGGCCTTGCTATGTCGTAACTCGGGGGGCGGTGTGAAAACTGCCGAATAGGGGTTGAGAACAGCTTGAAACAACATCTGATGTTGCTCCCAATGTATGTGCTCCAAGACTGACTTAGATAGTTCCATCGAGCCTATTTGGCATACCTTACGTAGCTAGACTCACTGTTCTCCATTCACCCACTTTCGTTAATACACCACTGATCTTGACTAAGGTTGCTCGCACCCCAGCTGGTGTCGCAGGGTGGTAGGGATAGGAGTTCTGTATCAGAGGGGCCACGAGTGACACAATAATACAGCTCTGCCAGATTTTTTATAAAGCTCGAATGAACAAAAAACTGGAAGTGCACTTTTGGAAAGTTCTAACCAATGTTAGGAATGACTTAAAAATCTTACGAGTAGACAGATTTCTTGACGTAAGAATTCTTCGAGCCTATGAACTTTTCCTGTGGCCCAGAGATGTAGTTGGAAATGGTTGCTACAGTAACACTCTATTGGTTGACAAGCATGTTTCGTG